>NC_064852.1:42341000-42638500 GCF_024139225.1 Suncus etruscus
TTCCTTCCTCCCTCGTTCCCCTTCCCTTCCCGTCCTTCCCTTCCTTCTTCCTCCCTCCCTTCCTTCCTTCTTTCCTTCTTCCTTCCTTCCTTCCTTCCTTTCTTTTTCTCTCTCTTTCTCTCTCTCTTTCTTTCTTTTTCTCTCTCTTTCTCTCTCTCTCTCTTTCTTTCTTTCTTTCTTTCTTCTTTTCTTTCTTTCTTTCTTTTCTTTCTTTCTTTTCTTTCTTTCTTTCTTTCTTCTTTTCTTTCTTTCTTTCTTTCTTTCTTTCTTTCTTTCTTTCTTTCTTTCTTCTTTCTCTTTTTTTTTTTATTTGGTTTTTTGGGCCACACCCGGCGGTGCTCAGGGGTTACTCCTGGCTGTGTGCTCAGAAATAAGCTCCTGGCAGGCACGGGGGACCATATGGGACACCGGGATTCGAACCAACCACCTTTGGTCCTTGATCGGCTGCTTGCAAGGCAAATGCTGCTGTGCCTATCTCTCCCGGGCCCTTTCTTTCTTCTTTCATCTTTCTTTCTTGCTTCTTCCTTCTTTTCTTCTCTTTCTTTCTTCTTCTCTTCTCTTCCTTTCTTCCTTCCTTCCTTCTTTCTTTCTTCTTTCTTTCTTCCTTCCTTCCTTCCTTCCTTCCTTCCTTCCATCCTTCCTTCCTTCCTTCCTTCCTTCCTTTCTTTCTTTCTTTTCTTTCTTTCTTTCTTTCTTTTTTTCTTTCTTTCTTCTTCCTCCTTCTTCCTTTTTTCTTCCTTCCTTCCTTCCTTCCTTCCTTCCTTCCTTCCTTCCTTCCTTCCTTCCTTCCTTTCTTTCTTTCTTTCTTTCTTTCTTTTCTTTCTTTTCTTTCTTTCTTTCTTTCTTTCTTTCTTTCTTTCTTCCTTTCTTCTTCCTTCTTTCCTTTCTTCTTTCTTTCTTTCTTTTCTTTCTTTTTTTTCTTTCTTTATTTCTTTCTTCTTTCTCTTTCTTTCTTTCTTTCTTCTTTCTTTCTTTCTTTCTTTCTTTCTTTCTTTCTTTCTTTCTTTCTTTCTTTCATTCTTTCTTCTCTTTCTTTTTTTTTATTTTTGGTTTTTGGGTCATGCCCAGCAGCACTAAGGAGTTATTCCTGGCTTTGTGCTCAGAAATAGCTCCTGGCAGGCACAGGGGACCATATGGATGCTGAGATTCGAACCATTGTCCATCCTGTATCAGCTGTTTGCAAGGCAAATGCCCTACCACTGTACTATCTCTCTGGCCCCATCATTTCTCATTTCATATCTAACCAATTACAAGGACACATATACTCTGAATTTAAAAATGATCTTTTTTGGTGGGAGGTCACACCCATATGGGATGCCAGTATTTGAACCACTGTCCATACTGGATCGGTTGCTTGAAAGGCAAATGCCCTACTGCTGTGCTATCTTCTTAGGCTCCAGAAATTATCATTGTTTTAAAAAACAACTTTTGTTAATTATGTTGTATAAAATTTGTGTTTACTACAATACTAAAAGCAGTTTTATGATGTCAGACAGTTTTGAAATGAAACAATCAGGAATGAAATAAGTTGGATGGTCCAAAATAGCTTTGGAATATAGTGTCTGAGGGAGTGATATGAACAAAATGTGATATTAGTAGTAACCTTTAGAAAAGAGAAGCATAGATATGAACACATTGCCAAAATGATGACTTCATTCTAAGTCATACTCATTTGAGGTAAAGAAAAGAATGAGAAAACCAAGTCTTAAATTCCATGAGAAAAATAAAAATAAATAACTGCATAACTATTAAATAAAATTTAAATAATATAAAGCATAAAGGTCCATATGTTGGGTTAGGCTGCAAAAGATACCATGTTTCTAAGCCCTCAGGTATATGGATCTGGTGAAGAAGGGTAGCGGCAGAGAAATAAATCACAAGCAGTCAATTAAAATTTTATATTAGTCAGTTGCTTTTATTCCATGGTGGCTCTGTCCACCATGTTTATTTCCTCACATGTCCTTCTCTGTGAAGCTTTCTGCCCCACTTTGTTGTCTGTTGCTTCTCTCCATAAGGCTTTTGTAACCTTACCAAACTCTTCTGTAACTTTGCCTTTATGTCCCAACAGATTTAACCTGTTAATGTCTTTTTTTTTAAAGCAGTTCTGGTAAAAGTAATTAGTCAAACTGGGAATATTATACAGACATTGTAACACTGAATTCATGTAACAAGTGTTTCCTAAGTTATAATGTCCAGTGACAGCATGGCCAGTTTCATCATTTAAAGCAACAAGATACTGGAACTGGAAATTTCCACTACAAATAATCTCTGCCTCATAGTGTGATGTCAAGTTATTATTTCAGTTACCTGTTGAGGTCACAGTTTGTTTTCTGCCTACATTTTTTTAAATAATCTGTGTTGATTCTGAGGGAAGGTTTATACTTTTATTTTTGGGCCACACCCAGTGAAACTCAAGGGTTACTCCTGGCTACATGCTCAGAAATCTCTCCTGGTTTGGGGGACCATCTGAGATGCTGGAGATCAAACCGAGGTCCATTCTGGATCAGCCACGTGAAAGGCAAATGCCCTACCAATGCACTATCACTCAAGCCCCACGTTTACACTCTTAAAATACATTAGAAGGAGAATTTGGTTTATTGGTACTATCCTAATCAATAATTGTACTCCACTCTAGAATGTGATCTGGTGATGGGATATTGGATTATTCCTTACTTGGTATTCCTTTTTCATCTACTACTGTGATTAAAGACATTGGAAGATATAGGCAGGTAAACTCAAAAGGAAAATGAATGATTTATTATCTAGGAATGAATGGAACTCTCTTCACACTTGCTTGCCCCAGGATGTGCTAACCTGCTAATCTATAGAGAAAACTGTGTTTGAGGAGAACCTTTCCTGGGACCTTGAAGAAAGTTTGTCAAATTGGTGTGCCTGGAACCTTCAGATAGTCTTAAGACAGGATGCTTCATGTGTAAAGATACCCCGTTTTTAAGCCAAAGTTTTTTTTTATGTTTTCCCAACATTTTCTGTGCAAAATATTGCCAACCTTTATCTTTAGAGGCATATGTTATAATCTTAGACTCATGGATGTGGATTATTTTATTTTTTTTATAAAGTCAATTAGGGGGAGATGTTGTTTACTGGTCCTACCCTAATCAATATCCATACTACACCCTACCTTGTGATCGGTGGTGGGATATTGGATTATTTCCTACGTGGTATTTCTTTATTGCCCTAGGGTGTCACCTGGTTCTTGTCAATAAAATCAGAGATTTGAGAAAGGAAAAGGCTCATTTTTCAGTCTTCTTGCACTAAGCTGCATTCCTTCTTAGGAGCAGAAAGCTTGGGTAGATGAATTCCTTGCTGTATTTCCTATACCTGTTCTTGTAACTTTTCACTGTGTGGATTATTTTCTGCATCAATGTTTGATTCCCTACCTGAGAACCAGATCCTCGTTTTGGAGCCTTGGGTTCCACTAACAGTTGAAGTAGAAGACTGCCAGGTGTTTCATGCTCATCCGGGTTTGGATTATTTCATGTGCAAACCTGATACAAACTCATACACCTGGAGTTGGAGATACAGCATGTGGGATGATTTTACACATAATCTTCATAAACAAGAAAAAATACTTAAAAGACATTCTTATTTTTAGAGAGATAAGTTAGTAGAGATAATTGAATACTTATAAATTTGAAACATTTGGGGCCGGAGAGGTGGCGCAAGAGGTAAGGTGTCTGTCTTGCCAGCACTAGCCAAGGAAGGACTGCAGTTCGATCCCACTGGAGTCCCATATGGTCCCCCCAAGCCAGAGGCAATTTCTGAGCGCTTAGCCAGGAGTAACTCCTGAGCATCAAACAGGTGTGGGCAAAATAAATAAATAAATAAATAAAAATAAAACATGTATTGAACATTTATAAATAATACAAATATTATTTAAAATAAAAAATAACCTCAGTTGACTAATTCTGCCTTGACTTTAGATATGCACGATACTGTCAAAACCCATGTATAGTTATTAAGATATTAAATGTGATAATAGTAAACATACTCTTTAAATACTAAGAGACAAATGTCTTAGTCTTTAGTTCAAGTTCACCACATTCTATTTTAACAAAAGAATCATTGCTAAGTATTACATAGTTATAGTAAAATATATATCATATCTAAAGAAATTACATCAGAAAATCTGACAGAATGATCATTGAAGAATCCAAGTATATAATTTAATGACATTTTTTGATTATTTATTTTTGGTTTGGGGGCCACACCAATATTGCTCAGGGCTTAATCCTGACTCTCCACTCAGGGATTTCTCCTGGACAGCTCAGAGGACCATATCTGGTGCTGAGATCCAACCCAAATTAATTACATGCAAAAAAAGTGCATTCCCAACTACCACTGACCACAAAGATTTTGTTTAGAGATTTTATTTAATTTACACTTGAAACTGTTAAGATGCATTAGTTTATAAATATTTAGGCTACATTATATGCACAAATTATTATACTGTAACATAAAATTGTTTTAAACATTTTATATAATATTCAAGATTAGAGTGAAACAGACACTCCTCACTGTTGCATTGCAGAGGGATGATATATTTCCTCGTAATTAAGCAAGATATAGACTTTTAGTTTTCAAATTTAGAGATATTTTTATTTTCATTACTTAAATAATATTTTATTATATTTCACTATAAGCCATTTGTTTAGAGTTTTCATTTTTATCTTAGGTACTCTGATTTACAAAACTGTTTCTGGTAGATTTTCTTATATAAAACATTTTAGCACCACACCCTCTATCAAAGTGTAAACTACTCACTTTCAGAGAGCTGACATTTTTTCTCAAAGATTTGATCTCTTGACTCATAGTCTCATTCACTCTTCTTTCCATAAATTGAGTGTTTACCCCCAAAGTTGATATTTGAGGGAATGATCTGGTAAACATCCAGCAGTGCTACAATCTACATTTCAAGATACCTATTCATCAAAAGAATATCTTGGTTGTGTAAAGCATCTGGGAAGTAAGTCGTTAATAATTGCAGAACCCACATCAATAGGATATTTTCTTTAAATAGAACCTCCAGCTTTCTTGCCCCTTCTATCAATTGAGAGCACAGAAAACATATAGACACACCCCTCAAAAAACATGAGCAGGTTGTCATAAATAATACATTTGTTATAATGTGACCTTTGACTTCAGCCTCCAGGACTAAGACATGCATTAATTATTTAAATTATCAAATCAATGAGTCAGTTTAATTATATTAGCTTTTAAAAACTAAAACATCTTCTTAGATATTGAAAACGAATGTCTCTAAACAGTGTACTAAAAATATAGAGTAGTAAGAAATGTAAATTAGATTCAGTTTGTTCCTTACTTTGGCATTCGACATTTTATTAAATATCAAAAGCAAGAAGGTATGTATAGATGGGGAAGGTACAACTGTGTATGACATAGGTAAGTTGAATACAGATATTTATTTTTTTGACATTTTAAATTGCTTTATTTAAAGACCATAATACAGGTTGTTCACAATACAGTCAGGAGTATTTTTTTACAGTTGCAAAGTATGCATGATTGAATTTCAGTTATACAATGCACAACACCATTCACCAGTGTATGTTTTCTGCCACCACTTTCCCTAATTTCCTCCTGCCCTGCTGCATCTGAGTGAGATATTTTCTTTTCTCTCTGTATAAGTATATATACACACACATATATATATACACATATATGTGTATGTACATATATTTTTTTCTTTTCCTTTTTTTTTATAATAGCTTATTTTTATTGAAGATCAGAAGTTAATATACAGTTAACATTATTTCTGCACACAACTTTCCAACAGTACCCCCATGGCCTGAGCGCTTCCAACCTTCACAGTAGCCCAAGGGCCCCTTTCATAATAGCTCAATCCAGGGCCTATTTTAGTAACATAGGATTGAAACATAAACCAATCAGATTTGTACAAGTACAACAATTTTAACCAATGGGAGCATAAACACATTTTGATGGCGGGAAGGATAAAGAGGAACCTGGCATGATGGGGGGAGGGGAAGCAAATTCTTAAACAAATAGCTAAATGATATTTACGCAAATACAATTATTTGTTTAGCCTATTTTCCATTTAGATCTATCTTTTGTGCAAACAATAAGGATCATAATTTAAACTTTACAAAAACATATCAATAACTACATACTTGAGAGCAGTTACAAAACCAGGTTCCATGGAAAGGTTAAGGCATCTGGTTAAGCCAGATTCTTTGTGCTGAGCTAAATTTATTTGCAGAGTTTTCTGTTGGTTCGGGGCTATGCAAACTTTTGTGAATTTATTTTGAATACAGATATTTTATTCTCTAGTATCACTTTAAACTATTTTTAATGTAAATTCTTTTGGAATGTAAAAATATCCAAAGTAATAAATAATAGAAAAGGTAGAGACATAAATTTTAAAAATTGGATTAGTAGAACAAGTGTTTATGGGGAGATTTATAGAAAGTTAGATGCAGTTTTGCAGTTGAGTTTGGAGGAGTAAATAAAATTTAGATACAGTTTCTATTACTAAGTGTTAAGGGTAAAAACAAGTGGTTAAGCTCATAAAGAATGTAGGTTATAGAAGCAAAACAAGTAGACAAGTGCTCTAGTGGTGAAATGATCTTTGTAGTCTTATTGTCTCAAATGTTAGCAATTTTTTCAGTTACTCAGGTTACAAATAGAAAGGCATCATTGACATTCTTGTGTAACCCACATCCAAGTTCTTAGGAAATATGCACATTCTAATATTGAAATATACCCAGAATTTAACTTGTTCTCATTTTCTTCTGGTTTATAATTCCAATGCTTTCCCTTCTAACTCAGAAAAAGTTAATAACTCATGAATATTGGGACTCTTAATCTGAAACCTGTTATTGTCTAGTCCACATTGGATGAGTCTACAGTTTTGTTGTGATATTCTTGCTACTATTGCTTTCTATGCAGTTAAACCTCAGGAACTTTATAGCATACATTCTCTCTATTGAGACCATCTCTTCTTTACCTATGTTCATGCCCGTATGAACAATAAATAAATGACCAGTAAAAATATTGTGAATGTTTAGAATAATGAGCCAATTTTTTTACTGGTCTTGGAAAGCTAATTTGAAATATTGTAGAAATTATATAAGATATATTACCTTGTTTGTTGCACAGTGAACTCAAGAGTTATTAAAATATTTTAAAGTAAAATATTTTCATGAATTAAACTGGTCTCACTAATATTTCTAACTTTTTAGAAAGCCTATAGGATTATCAAATTCCCACTGCAAGAATAGAGTAAAAATGCTTAACATTTTAATTAGATATTTGGTCAATTAATTCTATAATTTAAAATTAAAATCACATGTCCCATGTTCTTTGAGTGGTAAGTGAAAGTATCTCACACTCAGTCCTTAGGTGCTATACCTCATGAGACCTCCCAAACATGAGATATTTTGAGTCATAAACTAGCAAGATAATGGGATTTGATATTAAATTAAAGACATCATTTTGACATACTTAAAACAGGGTTTATTTCCAAAAGATAGCTATAAATTAACAAATACATTAACGTAAATGAGCAATGTCAAATTCATAATAGGCAGGCTTTCTGTTATGCATCTGCTCCATTTAAAAATTAATATTACTTTGTACTTTTGTGTTGCAAAAAAAAAAAGTAGTGATTTCCTACTGTTACCTACATGAATGCCTTATTTTCTTTTTTACATTGATTTTTAGAGCTAAACAAATGGTGTTAAGTTTTTACTTGCCTATGGCTAACCAGAATAAGATACATTTCAAAGGCATTCTTCTACCTTTAAAGTGATGGCTGAAGAATTTCTCAAGGCACTTAAATAATAATAAAAAAAATTCCTTTAACAGTACACTGCTCACCTTTCTTTATAAAAAGTAGGAGGGGTTATGAAACTTGGGGTTTATTGAGACAAACAAAGATTCAATTCCACAGTAACTGATTCAGGGGTGATACTGATCAATAAAGTCAAGACATAAGAATTGAACTAAAATGACCAGTGACTTTCATATCCTCAATTGGCTCTTCCTGATACTCCTGTAGGTAAAAACACAAATATGAGTTTTTTAAGAGATGTTTTATTTATTCCTGTTGAACTTGCCTCAGGAGTTCTCTAACATACAAATAATCCCCAATGTTTTTTTTACAGTTTTGGTTGTTTTTCCAAATAATTGTTGAAGGTTTGAGAGGGTCAGTAAATTTGTTGGTTAGAAATCTAAAAGTTGCCAACAATACTGATTAAAAAAACTGACACATTTGGTGTGATTTTCTTTATTAGTAATTTAACAATTATTTTAAAAATGTAATTCTATTTTATAAATTTCAATTACAGGTACATTCAACAACTACTCCTGATGCATTGCTTTTGACTGAATGAAAAATGGTTTCAGCTCAGCAATTAAATGTAACTTAACATTCTTTTCACTATGTCAATTGTGTAAACCTGATTGTGAGATTAGAAAAACTCATAATTTAATTCACTCTGTAATCATGAGTTTATTGTCTGCCAGCCCTGTTTTCTTTACACATTGATATATATGTGTGGATATATGTAACTATATCAACATACATTATATATTTTAAGTACGGTACCCTGATTCTCTATTTTATATTTTCAAGATTTTTGTGCTTATGTTTCTCTCTATAATATTTGGTGACAGAGACCTTTGAATTAAAAAAGAGATGTGCAGAGCAGTTTTAGAACCTTACATAACCTGAAATCCATATGGTATAACTATTTTCCAGAGTCTACATGCATATCAAAATAATAAAAACAGAACAGAGCAATTTAACTTCCTATAATTAACAACACAAACACAATTCACATGCGGACTCTGGGGTTTTGTCATGGTTAGGAGGGGTGCTAATCTCTTAGTGTCTTGGACTCTCAGCTAGTTGTAATGCTTGATCAAATCAAGAAGTCCACATTAAATAAGTCCAATATTTTTCTTTTGATGCATGGTTAATGTTTTCTTCAGCCACTTCAATTATACCATCTTCATTATGCTTCCTTCCTCACTATCGCAGTTGTTAAAATGAAAAGCCTCTTTCTGAGTGCCACAGCTCCATTATGCAGGCCTATACCTGTGCTGGCAGCATGCTCTTCTTCTCACCTCATATTGCCTTTTGCTTGGGGAGGAGATCCCTGCCGTGCATCTCAAACTGAAAACTGAAAGAAAATTAAGTTGCTGTTTGGAGTTTCAGTGAATTATGGAAAACGGGCCTTTTTTGGTCTACCAGGCATGTTAGTATAAGCTAAACCCAAGTCCTACCACATTCCCTACAGTTGTAGCTGTCGATATGGAAATCTCATTTAAAAATTTTTTTTATCAATATGTATCTAAAGCAAGGAAACACAGACTTGGCATTTGCATCAGACTGTAGTAAAGTGTTAGATACAACGAACCATACAAGTTTGATCTGACATTCTTTTTAACCCATCTTCCTTGCTATATGAGGCAATGAAATATGTCTGAAAACTAGAGGATAATTAAAACTTGAATTAATTTCTAATTCCTATGAGTTGCAAATCAAATCAGGTACTAGAGAGATAATACAATGTATGCTTGCCTTGTACTGGGCCTATCTGGGTTACATACAATCACCCTACTATGGTTCCCCAGTTCCTCCTGAGTGATCAATTCCTGAGGCAGACCATAACAAAGGCCTGAGAGCACTGGGTATGACCAGGGAAACAAACAAAACAAAGTAAAACAACAATTCTAATCAATAATTTTGTAGCAAATGTGAACAAAACAAAAATTAAATTTGAATGAACTGCTTTCAACTATCATGAATTCTTTTTAATTTTAAACTTTATTCATTTATTAATTGGTTGATTAATTGATTTTGAGGTCACACCCATCTGCCCTCAGGGGTTACTCCTATCTCTGCACTTAGAAATTGCCCCTGGCAGGCTGAAGGACCCTGTGGGATACCAGGGATTGAACTGGGTTCCTCCAGGGTCAGTAGCATGCAAGGCAAATGCCCTACTGCTGTGCTCTCCAGGCCCCCTCATGAATTTCTTGTAGAAAAATGTCTGATGTCTTCAAATTTTATTGAAATACTTGTTTTATTTTATAATATCCTGAAAGTTTTAAATAAGAATATCTTAATGTATGGCACTTCTTTGTACAATTATTAAAGCTTAGAACTTTAAGCAATAGGAAGCTAAGTCAGTTGGTAAACTTAGACACCACTATTTGAATTGTCAAAGATAAACTGATAAAAATATATTAGAGTAAGGTATTTCTAATCTCTAGAAATAATACCTTGGTCATTTTAGATAAAAGAATATATCAAAGGAGGCCTAAAGCTGTCATATACCTTTGTGCTTTTTGAGATGGTATTCTATTTTCTAAAGTAGGTAAAGGAATTTTCATCTATCTGTTATGCTTTGAAAGTCTCCTATATAAAAGCACTCCAACAAATTAAATAAAAAATTATGGGGCTCCGAGCCGGAACAATAGCCCAGTGGTAGGGTGTTTGCCTTGCATGTGGCCTATCTAGGATGGACCCCCTAGTTCAATCCCCCAGCATTCCATATGGTCCCCAAACCAGGAGCGATTTTTGAACTCATAGCCAGGAGTAAACCCTGAGCTTCACCGTGTGTGACCTCAAAACAAACAAACAAAAATCTGGGACTAATACAATGCTAAATTGTTCTCATGATGAAATATTATTGGGAAGAAACAACATACAAAGATATTCTTCATCATGTTCCTCTAATCTGATTAAGTAACTGGAAGGCTTGGTCTAGGATTGTGAATTTTGGAAAATTTAAGTTCTGTATCTTTGATGAGAAAATGATAGTCTATTAAGCTAAGCAACTGGTGCTAGTTTTTAGGCCAGAACTATCAATATCTCAATTATTTTTTCATTAATCACCAATCATCTTTCAGAAATATTAGACAATGAAATAAAATGAAATAAAATGAAATAAAAATAAAAATAACAAAAGACAACAAAATCATCTTACCTGTGTTACATTTTTTAAAAAGTAGAAAATAACTTAATAAAAATTTTAAATTTTAATAAATTTGACATAATAAGCCAGTGATTTCAGTCAGCACTGTTTGTCTGCAGATGTATAAAGATTGAAAAACAGTGGTTACTGGCCTTGGTTATATATGCTGGTCAATTGACTGTTGCATAAGACAAATGTAGAAACTCATGTGTTGAAAGTTGAAGAATGGGGCCGGAGAGATAGCATGGAGGTAAGGCATTTGCCTTTCATGCAGAAGGTCATCGGTTCGAATCCCGGCGTCCCATATGGTCCCCCGTGCTTGCCAGGAGCAATTTCTGAGCATGGAGCCAGGAGTAACCCCTGAGCACAGCCGGGTGAGACCCAAAAACAAAAACAAAAAAAAAAAAAAAAAAGAAAGTTGAAGAATGCTGTACTAACCTATAGATACTCAGATTGTTTTGTTTCATGGCAACCTATATTCAAAGGCTTTCATTCATGGTATAGTCTCAATTTGCAGTAGCTTAGATTAACTCATTTATATATACATTTTAGAAAAATATGGCTTTACAAGTATTTAACTATAAAAAATGTTAGCTATGCATAAATACATTTAAAATAATTTTACAATAAATTCATCCCTTACACAATTAAATCAATTTTATGTTAAACACATAACTACACAGAAGCTACATAATTGCTGAAAATATAGTTAGGTAACATATATGTGTCTTATTTGGTAGTATAACTGAGTATCAAATAAAATTAGAGACAGGAGCATAGAGAGATAGTATAATGAGGTTAATAGAAAGCCACATGGTTCCTGAGAAAGATCCTAAGTTGTGACTCTGGAAATCTTGCGTGCACTAATAGGATGGCTTAGAAACCTTATTAATGCATTACCCAAAGGCACCCTAATGGCTGAATATTATCAGGAATTATCCTGATAATGGATTCTGCAAGTACTATGTGGTACCATCCCCCCTAATTTAGAACGGATTTTAATTCTACATAACAGCACCATTAAAATCTGGGTGGGGCAACAGCAATTGTACAGTGGATACGGCATTTGCCTTGCACATTGCTGATCAGGGTTTGTTTGATCCCTAGCACAGCATATGGTGCCCTCAGCCTCATGAAGAGTGAATTCTAAGCACAAAACTCGGGGCAAGCTCTAAACACTTCAGGTGTGGTCCAAAAACTAAAAGTAAATTAATAAATGTATTTGTTTTGATATTATACGTTTTGCAAGGATTTTCTGAAACTAATCTTCTATATTTTAAATTTATTAAAAAAATAATTGTCTCAGTCTTATTGTAAAGAACGTCTTAACAAAAATATGAAAGTGTAAATAATTTTTTGGTCTTCTTAGTTTTGAGGACATAACCTCAGTACTCAGGATTTACTCCTGGCTCTTCTCTCGGGAATCATTGCTGGTCTTGCTCAAAGGACAATATAGCATTGAACCCTGTTGGATGTGTGCAAGTGTGCTAAAGTCAAAGTACCTGTACTAATTTAGCTCCTCCTTGCATGTTAATGATTTTTAAGTAAAATTGTCTTCAAAGAGCCATTTTTGTCTAGATTAAGAATCATTGCCCTGGGCCCGGAGAGATAGCACAGCGGTGTTTGCCTTGCAAGCAGCCAATCCAGGACCTAAGGTGGTTGGTTCAAATCCCTGTGTCCCATATGGTCCCCCCTGCCTGCCAGGAGCTATTTCTGAGCAGACAGCCAGGAGTAACCCTTGAGCACAGCCGGGTGTTGCCCAAAAAACAAAAAAACAAAAAAAAAAAAGAATCATTGCCCTGTTACTTAATCATTCTGACACCAGTTTAATGTGAAAATTTTGTTGTAATAGATAATGTAAAGGTACAACAAATTTATTATACTTATTTCAACAGTCACATTTAGAATGCAGGTAATATTCATACGCTCCCTTGCTAACAAATAACATTTGAAAATATTTTTTATTTTTTTGAACTAGTAAGAAAAATTGTTTGGTTGTTTATTGGGCCTAGTCATAGCCTCCAGGTCAGAACCTATTCAATTCGGACCTAATTATCCTCTGACTCTAAAGATTTCAAAGTTTATAAGTTATTTCTCTATAGGTATCCAAGAAATTAAGACCCACTTAGGATGGGTTTTGACTTTGTATAGAGAAGTTAAAAAATTTCTCTGAAAATTATAAATAATAATAAATATTATCTGTAAAAATAATAAAGCAGTCACTGCAGGACATAAAACTACATCTGAATTCTTTCAAGGGTTATAAGTAATTTCCCTTGCATAAACAAGTTATTCTGACGGAGTTCTAAAGTAATTTAGAGGCAAAGCCAGGAGAGCATAGGAAAATCCACATGGAAAGCAGTATCACTTTTTTAAAAAGTTTGTCAATTTAATGAGCACTTAATTAAAGTCAACAGAGTCTCTAAGTCTCCAAGTAATTTTCAAAAAGATCTGTTGGGAAGCGCATCTTTTCTACATGCTTGTCCTCTTTTTTTTTTCCTTGTTCTCTATTTGTTTGATAACTGTGGAAAGCCTTTATAATATTATCATTGGGGTTTTATTCTTATTAAATGTTCTCATCATGTAGTTCAATTTGAGATTGATCAAGTAAAATTGCCATTAAATTCCCATACTTTCTACTTGGGTTAAAAAATGAGGCTTTATTAGTTGTTTATTTAAAAAATTAATATTTTACAAAAATTAAGTTAAAATCCTAATTAAAAACATATATTCTTTTGCATGGTTACTGTTTTTATTTATTCTTATTTCCAAAAACATTAAAGAATTAAAATGGAAAAGGAGGGACCAACAAGATACTCAAAAGTTGAAGGATTGACTGTAAACAATATTATATAATAATATTTTTAGAAAAAATGACTAGTAGATATATATATATACAATTTTAGAAATCTTAAATGTTAAAATGTTTAATATCTAATAGGACTATTTCTGTTGGTTTGTTTTTCTTTTACTATTATTTACAGTTCCTTTTTGGTCTTATTCAGAATTAAGTTTCTGAGCCCAGAAACTTCTCCATCTACTTCTCTGGTTTTACAAATACTCAAAACAGAAGCTAAGAAATATTCTAGAAAACTTATTTGTTTACTAAATATTAAATATTTATATTTAATATATACTTATAATTTATATTAGTTTATTAAATATTAAATATTTTGAATATTGTGACTAACAAAAATATAGTGTACTTTAATATATATACCTCAGAAGTTATAGAGTAGCTTCTTGACATCCATACCACATAGAATATAGAACACTCAAGTCTGTTAATTTTTGTAATCACAAAAACTCAATAGAATTTTTCTAACAGAATTTAAAATACTGGTACAATAGAACTTGTGTGGCATTAATATTTTTATTGATCAAAAATAAACTTTAATACTTGTTATACATAGAACTACATCTTCTCTACTGTAATTTGCATCTATAACTCAGACATACTAAATGAATAATCTATAAATTTAAAGTTAAATATCTATTTTGAATAAAGAAAGGCTCTATTAAGATTAAAGGTAAATATTTTCCCTATTTGAAAACATACATAATATAAAATCAGTTACCATTTTCTAAATAAATTATCAACACAACCACAGAGTGTATATTTAATCATCATTTTATTAATGTCTATTCATACAACTGTCAATTGCTCTGTTTTGAAAAGCTTGTATAATTACTTTTAATTTAAAAGTAAATTTTAATTGTTGAGAAAAAATCACCTCTACTGATATTAGGAGGAAAATAACATAAAAACTGGCTGCATGCATATTTTCATTCAGAATCATAAAAATACCAATTAAAATAAAACATTATACCAGTCTCTATAATAAACACAAATCAGTAATCCTGTAATGAATGTTAGCACTTCAGAAAATTATTAAATTAATCAAATAATTCACACAATATAACTAAAGGAAATGTAGACTTCATTTAATAGTCTTGTTAATTTTCCACACCTTTGAGGTTTTTTACTATAGTAGGCAAAATCTTCATCTATTATTTCTCAGAAAAAGTCCTAAACTCAGTAGTTCTTCAAGCAATCAATATGGGGACTTATTTAAAAATCTGTCAATCCAGAAGCATGGAGGTAGGGCATTTGCCTTGCATGCAGAAAGATGGTGGTTCGAAACCCGGCATCCCATATCCTCCCCCTGAGCCAGCCAGGAGCGATTTCTGAGTTAAAGAGGCAGGAATAACCACTGAGCACAGCCCAGTGTGACCCAAAACCAAACAAAAAAAACAAAACAAAACAAAAAAAATATGTCAAACCGCAGAAGAATCTCGAACGAGTTTCATTTTGTTTAGTTTCTATAACTTAAAAACTATTACACCATGAATAGAGAGAAATTACATTCTAGTCCACATGAACAAAGATGTATTCTTTGCTTTGGTGACCTTAAATGTTTCCTAATATTGTAGATACTCATAATTCTTAATTCTTCACAAAAGCTTTCTGACAAACTTCCACTGCTGATAGCTAGTTTTTACAAACAGATCAATCATTATTATATTTTTCATTATGATACATTTTTAGAATAATAATAATTACTATTTTGGGGGACCATCTTAAGTGGTTTTAGTACTTACTTCTGACTTTGCATTCAGGAATCAAGCCTTGCAGGTCTCTGAGGACCACATTGTGTGCTATGAATTTAATGACATAACAGTATGAATTGTATGCACTTGGCAATATTATCTCTCTAGTTCTATCAGTTGAATTTATTAAAATCTAACATTTACATATAAATATATGTAAAATTTTATAAATGTAAATTATACCAAAATGAACAACAATTATGGTTGGAGGGACCAAAATATAATACAGTGAGTAATATGCTTGCCTTGCATGCTACTGACCTGAGTTTAATCCCAGGTTTTCCATTTGGTCACAAGGTCAGAAGGGAGTGATTCTTGAGTGAGAATTCTGGAATAACCCCTGAACACCTGTAACCCCTGATGATGGCCCCTAAACAAACAAATAAAAGAATAATGGTTGGAAAAATAAAATGGGTATTTTAAAAAAATTCTGTTAAGCTAATGTGCTTATTTATTTTCAATTTTAATTTACAATGCTGTTGAGGAAATGGTTCTATCAGACAATGTACCAGCAACACAACCAACCACTCCAGCATCAGTCTTTATTTATTAATGGCTTCAGATTTCTCTTGTGCCCCATCCCCACACTTCTCACCAGCCCAGATCTGTAGAACTACTCTAAAAGTCTATTAACATTAGTTGCTTGTTATTCCCTTACTATGTTTTTTATATTCCACATTTTAAAAATTATTGGTATGTATTTTCCCTCTTCTTCTGACAGAATTCACTCAGCATTATACCTAACTAGTTTCATCCATTTTGCAGCTAGCATAATCTCATCTTTTCTTACAGCTAAGTGTTATTAAATTAGGTGGATAAATCATTATAGAGTTAGATAGAAAGATAGAGAGAAATAAATCACGAAAGATATATAGATTGAAAGATAGATAGCAGTTTCTTAATTTAATATTCTGTTCTTTGATGTTTGAATTGGTTTCAGTCGTTACTATTGTTAATAACACTAATAAGCATATGAGAGAGCAGATATCTTTACAAAATATTATTGTAGGTAGGAGAAAAGACAATGAAGTGGAGTTGCTGGATAGTTTAGATGATGAATTTGTACATAATCTTCATAATAGTTTTCAAAGAGATTGTAACAAAATATATTCCCACCAAAATGAATGAGCACTTTCCCTCACAATACCACAGTGTGTTGATTTTCTCTACTCTTTTTAAAGTGTGCCAACATCATTTTGGTTACACTTGTAATCTCTGGCAACATAGGGTCAGAGAAACATTACATCCTTGGACTTTCTCATTGAACTATAGTTTTATTGGTCAAAATATTGCAGAAGGGTTCACATTGTTGAAATGGTTAAAATCTTTTTTTCGTCAATTTTTCTGGAAGAGTAGAGATCTCAGGGGCCAGAGCAATAGCACAGCAGTAGGTCATTTGCCTTGCATGTGGCCAAATGGGAAAGAACCCAGGTACGATCCCTGGCATCCCATATGGTCCCGTGAGCCTGCCAGGGCGATTTCTGATCTCAGAGCAAAGTGCAATCACTCATTGCTGCCAAAAAAAAAAAAAGATTAATAGAAGATAGAAAATTAAAAAATAATTATGAATAATCAAACTTTAAAGTATTTCTTAAAACATTGGTAACATAATTTTTAAATGTGTAAATGAGAATTATTTTTAGATAATGTAATCACAAAGCAGTGAATATATATTTAAGATAAAATAGCTACTTTTTCATTGTCTTAAAACTTATGAAGCCAAGAATATTTCTGATTTATTTGTCAGATCACATCTGTTCATTTGTAAGATTAAAACTAGAATTTAAAAGTCTCTTTATTCTCAATACAAAAAGTCAAAATAACTCATATAGTAAAGTCATTTCTATGTATTTGGCATCATAAAAGACTGCTATGATAAATCTTACTCCAGGCCTGTGTAATATTCTTCTGGTAAATATTAAGATTTCACCAGCATAGAATTTTCTAGAGTAAATTTCCATAAATCAAAGTTTTGTTTTAAATGGTGAAACATGAGTCACCATGTCTGCATTCAGCCAGCCCCATAGACTCACTCTATTCTTGAAAGATATGTAAACCAAACCATGAAAAATTATGAGTACATTGGCCACACATCTGAAAGCTGGCAATTGCAGGAAGAGAGGGAAGGCCATGTCCCCATCTTGCATGTGGAAGTCATATCTGCTCTATCTATCACCCATAATTGCCGTTTAGTCTATAGATCTTCTTTACCACTCAGCTCTCTGAAGAGACACCAATTTAACCAAATTTTAGGCTGGCTGTTATTTTTGTTTGTTATTTTTGGGGGGAGTCACACCCAGCAGCACTCAGGGGTTACTCCTGGCTCTGTGCTCAGAAATCACTCCTGGCTGGCTCAGGGGACCATATGAGATGTCAAGATTCAAACCACCATACGTCCTCAATCGGCTGCATGCAAGGCAAACATCCTACTGCTGTGCTATCTCTCTGGCCCCAGGCTGGCTGTTATTTGGGCCGATATTAGCAGAATATTTTTGGAGTGAATGTAGGCACCCTCTTTCACCTTGTCATACTTCCAGACACCCTACAGCTGAAAGCACCTTCCACAAAAGCAGCATTTACAGGCATTGTGTTTGTAATTCTTGGAGCATGTGGTTGAATTTGTGACAACTCCAATTTTTAATATATTTTTAAATGTAATACTGTCATTCTTGTAGAAACACACCAGTTTAGACAACAATGTATATCTGAAGCTATCTATTATTCAGAAACAAATAAACAGATAGTCAACAAGCAGTGAATGCTTACTAAACCTGCTGACAATGACTTAAAGACCTCATTGTGAGATACAGTGTGAGATCCATATTTCTGTACTCTTATTTTCTTCCTTCAGCTTTCTTTCTATTTTTTCACTTTTTAAATACTTTTATTCTCAATTTCTTGGAAAAATGCATTATATAAACTTTATATAATATGTGACACATACTCTTTAATAAAGTAAATTTAAATTTAAAAAATTGTGAAACCTGTGAAGATTCCTAATAAAAAGTAGATAATCTGATTTTTTTGTTTGTTTGTTTTGTTTTGTTTTGTTTTTGGCCACACCCATTTGATGCTCAGGGGTTACTCCTGGCTAAGTGCTCAGAAATTGCTTCTGGCTTGGGGGGACCATATGGGACACTGGGATCGAACCGTGGTCCTTCCTTGGCTAGCGCTTGCAAGGCAGACACCTTACCTCTAGTGCCACCTCACCGGCCCCAGGTAATATGATCTTATAAAAATAAAGATGATTAATTTATAGATTACTCCCTGGGTTCTCTAAATGTGCAACAAATATTGGTACTATCAATTATGCTTTAACATGTTTTGTTATTTTCAGAAAGAGACAATGTGTTTACAGATTCTATTTTCTAAAGTCTTTTGAAAGAGTTGCTATCATAACTACAGGCCATTTGACTCACCTGCTAATTCTCAAGAATGTCTATAAAGCAAAAATGACTCAGCCTGAGGCAGTCCGTCCTTATCCTAGAACCAAATCAGTAGAACAAATGGGATACATATAAATGGTTTGTCACCTTTCCAGTAATAGAAAGCTTAAATTACTGAACATTTAATTCCCTCTCATGGCTGAGAAGCATGTATCCTTTATTATAAAAGGTTTAAGGATGGCATAATGTGTAATAATGTAAATGAGTGAAAACAAATTTAAACATAAGCAATAGACTGGCTTATAGTTTTCATGTTGTAAATACTCTTGTAAACAGTATGGGGCCTTATTAAGTTTGAACCTTAGGTCTTTCAACTTCCCTGAGAAAAGAAAACAAATGGTAAATACAAGTAACTAACCTCTGTGATTTCCCACTTCAATTCAAGCATAGATATTTTGTCAGTTGTTAATTATAGGCCATATTTCACTAAAGAATTTCTTTTTTTCAGGAGAAAAAATAAATAGAAAAATGTCAAGAATAATGACACGATGCAGTATTGGCTCACTTTTTTTTTTCTAGGAGAACAAAATTTATTGGATGAAGGAAATTGGCAGAGAAGTCTACTGGAGAAGGCAAAGATGTGTATTCAACTGGGGTTGCTACAGTGACAATCAGACAAGGATCTGCTCAGAGAAAGGGCTGGATCATGTTTAAAAGAAGAAAATTCTGGTGCTGGAGTGGTAGAACAATCAGTAGGGCTTTTGCCTGGTATGCACTGACCAGGGTTTGATCTCCCCACATCCCATATGGTCCCCCAAGCCAGGAGCAATGATTTCTGAGTTCATAGCCAGGAATAACCCCTTAGTGTCACCGGGTGTGGCAAAAAAAAAAAGAAGAAGAAAATTTCAAGTACTCTACATTGAAAAAGGGATACCATTTCAAAGGAAAATTGAGAAGAAAGTATAGTGAAATTCATTTTTTTTTCAGTTGGCCAAGAAATTTGTTCAGGATTGCTTAGTGACTTTTTAATCTCTTCTCTCAGATAACATATTTGCATAGGTCAGCATATTCAATTCTAACCTTTCTAAGTTTTTTTGTTGTTGTTATTTTTATTGTACCCAGGTCTTGGAGAGTTCTTAGTTATTGCTAGAAGAAAATATATTTTATTTTATATTAGGCAAAATCAAACCCATAAAGAAGAAATTAAACAATGTATTGTCATGTAATTATCATAATAATTGGAATTGAAAACCACAGAAACAAAGTCACCATGTTTGATCCAGTTCAATTTCATAGTTTCTCTTTTTTTCTTGAATGAGATGTAAACCATGCTGTGAAAGATTATGGATTCAACTGCCCATACAGCAGGTGGCCATCTCAAGAGGAGAAGGTGGGCTAAGCCCCATCCAACTGAAGACATGCTTGCTGTCTTCATTACTCAAAATTACTGTATTCCCAATGGCTCTGCCTCATCTCTGACTCTCTATGATACACTTAAACAATACCAATCCAACCAAGTTTCAAGTCTTCAGGAATTTGATTTGAAGCTGATATCATCAGGGCTCTTTTGAGCTATGTGGACACACTCTCTCATACCTTCCTTCTTCCAAGAAGCCTGATAGCTGTAACTATATGTCCAGGTTAAAACTGGGCCACCTTCATAGACTCACTCTTTTCTCAAATATAAGCCAAGCCATGAAAGATTATGTCTTCACCAGCTCATGCAGCAAGAGGTTGAGCCAAGATCTTGCTTACCAAGGTCATATTTGCTGCCTCCGTCACCAGAATCATTATTTCACTGATGACTCATCTGTGGCACATCTATGATTCCCTTGGTGACATTGATTTGACCACACTCAGGTACAAAGTTTGGGGGCTGATCTCACCAAAGATTTTTGGAACTAGTGCAAGCATCCTCTCCTATATCTTCCTTCTTCCAGGAGACCTGAAAACTGAGGACATGCTCTTAAAAGGCATAGTATCACTAACAGTATTTTGGATTTCTTGGCAACTTCACTTGTATGATGCTGGCATCCATAATGGAATAACTGAATTTAACAGAACAAGAGCTTATAAGAACAAGCTTAACAAGAACAAGAGCTTACTAAATTTTCTGCCATTTTATTAATGACTACATTGTAGATATAATGGTTTTCACAAAAGTACTTACCATGATATTTTTTCTTTATGTTTTCTTCTCTTCCATTCTATGTTTTATTTCTATTTTGTAAGTAACTCTGCTTTCACTTCCTATATATATATATATATATATATATACTCAAGTATAAGTCAAGTATTTTGGCAAGAAATTAAATGTTTTTAAATATTTACTACTAAAGAATATTTAAATATTTACTACTAAAGAAAAACTGTAAACTAGATCAATAACTTTAAAACTTTAAATAAAATGCAAAAAACCATAGCCTAATAGGTAATCAAGCTAAATCACAAAGGTTAAAATCCTTCAAAGCTGGATTTCTCCTCATCATTATCTGTATGTTCAAACAGAGCTTCAGCTGTATCTGATATGAGGGTATCAGCATAGACATTGTCATCATCACTGAGTTTGCACATATCATCATCACTGTTGTAGGTCTCATACAAAGTGCAGAATATTGTGGGTTAAATAGTTAAGTAGCAAACAATTAAGGTCAGCCACCTACCTCTTTAGCTCAACCGGGACTTGTGGACTGTGCTTAGGCATCGCCTCCTCCAGAAGACAGCAGAACACGACTGGAGTCTACTTGAATTCAACCTACTGATTCCTCAATTATTGTAATTGTTTTGGGTATATATTTTTATTTTTGAAATTTACCAGTGCTGCATTTTCCACCCTGGCTTATAATCAGTCACTAAGTTTTTCCAGTGCTCAAGGTAAAATTAGGAGGGCGTCAGCTTACAGTTGGGTGGGCTTATACTTGAGTATATACAGTATATATCAAATGCATTATGATTAACTATGATTAACTATGTCAGCTATGTAATGCTTTACACAGGAAAAAATAAAAAGAAGAAAGAAGGAAAGAAAGAGAGAGAAAGAAAAAAGAGAGAAGAAAGAAAGAAAAAGTAAGAAAGAACAGAGAGAAAAAACAATTTCCATAGAGAAATGGAAAGGAGAGAGAAGAAAGAAAGAAAGAAAGAAAGAAAGAAAGAAAGAAAGAAAGAAAGAAAGAAAGAAAGAAAGAAAGAAAGAAAGAAAGAAAGAAAGAAAGAAAGAAAGAAAGGAAGGAAGGAAGGAAGGAAGGAAGGAAGGAAGGAAGGAAGGAAGGAAGGAAGGAAGGAAGGAAGGAAGGAAGGAAGAAAAAGAAAGAAAGAAAGAGAAGAAAGAAGAAAGAAAGAAAGAAAAAGAAGAAAGAAAAAAGAAAGTAAGAAAGAAAGAAGAAAGTAAGAAAGTAAAAAAGTAAGAAAAATAATTTCCATAAAAAACTGGAAAGCAGAGAAAGAAGGAAAAAGAAAGAAATAAAGGAAATAAAGAAGAAAGAAAGGAAGGAAAGAAATATAGAGAAATGAAAAGGAGAGAAAGAAGAAAGAAAAAGGAAATATAGAGAAATGAAAAGGAGAGAAAGGAAAAAGAAAGAGAAAGAAGGAAAGAAAAAGGAAGAAAAGAAAGAAGAAAGAATAGAAATATAAAGAAATAAAAATGAAAGAGAAAGAAAGAAAGAAGATAAAGAAAGAAAAAGGAAGAAAGAAGAAAGAGTAAAAGGAAGGAAGAAGGAAGGAAGGAAGGAAGGAAGGAAGGAAGGAAGGAAGGAAGGAAGGAAGGAAGGAAGGAAGGAAGGAAGGAAGGAAGGAAAAAGGGTTTGCATTTGATCAATGTTCTTTTCTGTATTATATATCTTTTCTAGAATTTTTGCTTTTGATATGACCAGGTAGGTATCTTATTTGGTTAGTTTTCCAACATCTGATCCATCACTTGAGTAAACATTCTCTTCTATACCCTACATCATTTTTAGAATGTTTGCAATGGATATGACCAGAGTGCTTCCATCTTTACTTTGAGGTTTAAATTCAAAACTAGTTTTTTGTGGGGCCGAAGAGATAGCATGGAGGTAGGGTGTTTGCCTGGCATGCAGAACGATGGTGGTTCGAATTCCGGCATTCCTATGGTCCCCGTGCCTGCCAGGGGCTGTCGGGTGTGGCCCAAAACACACACACACACACACACACACACACACACACACACACCCCTCCCTAATTTTTTTATCTACTCACATCAACTTTTTATCAACATTCTTTTTATAATAAGTAGTAATTCCTATTAAGAATAATAAAAGTAAAACAGTGGTTCTCAGAAATGCCAGTTAATCTTTGGATGCCAACTTTTTTTGTTTTTGTTTTTTTGGGTCACACCCGGCAGCGCTCAGGGCCACTCCTCACTCCATGCTCAGAAATCGCTCCTGGCAGGCTTGGGGGACCATATGGGATGCCGGGATTTAAACCAATGACCTTCTGCATGAAAGGGAAACGCTTTACCTTCATGCTAACTCTCCGGCCCCTCCAACTTATATTTCTATTCAGACATTGTTGACAGGAAACTTTGTGGCCACTATTCATTGCATTTAAGAAAACAACCATAAACTGACATTGTTACTTACATTCCTGTAATCATTCATTTTTTAGCTGATTTTTAGGTATCAGCTATCATGGGGCTAGATATGCCCTGTCTCTTTGTATCAGTATATAAAGACTATAGGTGCCTGCCTGTTAGGTCTATGGTGGAAAATATGGGGAAGAAAGTAAATACATATGTCGTAATTCATGGCTTTCCCTTCATGTTATTTACCTGCATTTCAGAAACATGATTTTTTGTTGTTGTTCCTAGGATTAAATGCAAATCCAAGTATTATTGCTGCAGGATTTTCTAAATCCTCCCACTATAGTTAACTATCCTAGTTTCACTGTGTTAGATGTAGCTTGTGTGGGAGTGACTTGAGACTTTCTTAGCTGCTTCCATCAGCAGCTACAGGAGAAAACTTTGTGATGCTAAGAATTGGATGCAGTTGTCCTTCAAAAGGACCTTTATCCCAGCTGTTTTATATAAATGTATGCCTCTATATCTTGGAAAACTATCAGGAAACAGGTGTTTTTCTATTAATAGCAGTATGTATCAAAGGAAGAAGGTACAGCAGTATGTGGAAATCAGGTGGTCCATGGTTGAATACTTTGTACACAATAACTAATCACTCAAAGCTTATATCTATTTATAATAAGTCTATAATTATAAGCCAGGTGGCTGTGTTTAGGAGATTGTAGGGTTTTCTAAATAGGTTACTTGACTCACCATTATAACTGTAGAGAACATGGCCACCTGGGAGAGTATGGTGTGGGATCTATTACCTATCAACAGCACACATGTGTTTAGCCCTAATGTCTTCCTAGGCTGTCTTCTAAATATGAACATATAAAAGGTATATTATAAAAATATCTGTTTTGCTAATAGAAAATTTCATATGGCATTTTATAGCCTTTGAATTTAGAGGCATTTATATATATATAAATATACATAATATATATATAAATATCTGATTTGCTAATAGAAAATTTCATATAGTATTTTATAGCCTTTGAATTTAGAAGTATTTATATAGATACATATACATATATACATATATATTGCTGCATCTTAAGTGCATTGATGATAAACAAGTTTTTTGAAGGAGTAATTTGAGATCCAAAATGGTATCCTTCCAGTTGACTCTATGGTGGTAGATTTTTAGATTTTGTTTAGGCTATTTAATTTAGGATTCATAATGAATATTTTTAATAGTAGTCTAGTATTGATGGTTCATTATAAAAGGGAGGGTATTAGTTATCAAAACTGTATTGTCTAATCAATGTTGCAAGTTTAATAAAGTAATATATAACTGTTGGAGATGATTCTCATATTAAAGGAACTTTATTTTTTTAATTTTATTTTATTGAAATTATTGTGATCTTTAAAGTCCTTCATAGTTGGATTTTAGATATATAATGAATAAGGACCATTCCCACCACCCGTGTCAATCTTTCTCCACCAATGTTCCCAGAGTACATTCTATAACACTACCCTTAGCTCCCTGGCTTGCCAGTATAAAAGACCCATTTTAAGTTTAGTTTGTTATAATTTGGGTCTCTTCATTTTGTTGTTGATGGCTTTGGTTTGAACATTTATGTCTTTTTTTTTCTCTCACCAGTGCACCTGATGCCCTTTGGCCTTTGGTCCCCATCCTTTCATATTTCTTCTTCTTAATTTTATAGAAAAATGAAGAGATATGAGGTAAAACAAAGTAATCTATATCCCAAGGTTCTATTAAAAAAGTGGGAGCCTATATGTAAAAAATAAAAAATAAAGAAAAATGGGGTGGCAGTTTTTTTTATAGGCACAGTACAAGTTGGGAAAAATATAAAGAAAAAACCTTTGACCTAAAAAAAAAAATCAAGGTGTTCTTATTTTTTTTTTATTTTATTTCCCCCCACCCCCCACAAGGTGTTCTTATAAAGAAATTTTTTAATGATAAAAATAAGATATGGTAAATAAAGGTTTAAATGTTGTTTATTTTTGTATTCTATGTCTTCACAATAAACATTTTCTGATACTTGTAAAATATACTCAACTACTATACAATGTATATTACTTTATAAAGTAGGTTGGACTGTTCAAAATGTAGTTATTTCCCTAACTAAACTCATCACTCTTTGAACTGTCCTAATAATGAGAATGTATGAGGAAAATGGAGAGCCTGTCTAGAGTACAGGCGGGGGTCGGGTGGGGCGAAGGGAGACTTGGGACATTGGTGATGGGAATGTTGCACTGGTGATGGGTGGTGTTCTTTACATGACTGAAACCCAAACACAATCATGTATGTAATTAAGGTGTTTAAATAAATTAAAAAAAAGAACAACAACAACAACAACAAAAAAGTAGGTTGGACTGGAATTTTAAAAATTAAAATTGAAATTAAGTATGTCAACTAAGTACAGTTATTATTATTTTTTTTTTGCTTTAGTTTTTGGGCCACAGCCAGCGGCTGCAGACCATATGGGATACCTGAGATCAAACCCATGTTGCCTTTGTTCAAGACAAATGCACTATCCACTTTGCTCCAGCCCCCAAGAATGTTAAGTATAGTGACTTTTTGTAGCTTTCTATTGTTTCATATCCAAATTATCACATACTTAGTCATTTAAAAATTAATTTGTTATCTCAGTCTGTAGTTCAATGTCAAGTACATCTTGACTAGGATCAATGTTGCTTGTCACCTAAGGCTAGATAACACAGTTGATTAGTCAGCATTAAATTTTGTGGCTCATTGTTTCTCTTAAAAACTCACAGTCTAATGGTAAAATAAGTTCCTTAAAGTTATGTGATTGGCAGGGTGTGCGATGAAAAGGTGCCTGGGAACCTACACCTCACAAGAAAATCTCAAAAGGCAATGGGTAAACCTATACTTCCATCATAAGTATAAGACCTGTATAACAATACCTCTTTATTTTTTATTTCATTTTACTTAAATCATTTTTCACTATACATATGTGAGCAAATATATATTTTTATTTCTATTTTTATGTTTTTTGGATGTGTGACTTATTTCTCTGTTCTTTTCACCGTCAAATGCATTAGCAATATAATGAAGCACCATTTCTTTCTGCAAAGGCACACTAAAAAGGGGGAAATCCCACGTATATAAACAAGCTCTTATCTATTAGGGATAAGATACTTATTTGCATACTTATTTACAATAAATATTTACATACTTATTTACAATACAGGGGAATCTCCCACCTTGAAAATATGTCATGTGGATCCATCTTAGATGCCAGAAGATTATACACCTACCGTCCAGACTTGAATCCTGAACCCCAGACATAGAATCGACATAGTTCTTCACAACAGCTACAGGAACCAAAGTCCATCTGGAACATCCTAAATACTACTTGATCTTCAACATGATCCAGTTCTAATATGATATCCTAACAACGAGGAAATTGGGAACAAATGGACATAAGAACAGGTTATCCTACCCTACCAACTAACGATAAAACAAAATCAGAAATCTTACCACACTATGGGCTGTGCAAAAGCCAAGAACGTGATCTACAGATGACTGGCTGATAGAACCATGACTGGGCAGTAGGTATTCTGGGACAAACAAGAAAGCCCTAGTCTAGAGTTTGGTCTATGTCCTGCATAACAATCATGACCTCCAATTCCAGAGTCCTGACTGAGGCAATTGCAACTGAACAGGTCTTCTGGAAACATAACGAAAGACGATATCCCAGGCTCCATCTGAGTTTCAGCACAAGGGCCAAGACCACTAACCACTAAAGACAGATTAAAATGACATCGAGGAAACAGAACTTCTAAAATCACAGAGAAAGTCTTCATCATAAGTTCCACTCCTTGATCTGTGCACAGACTGAAACCTCTAGATTTAGAGGTCTGTTTTTAACATCCAGATCAGAGCAGAAGCCTCCCATACGGCACAAAAACACCAAGGGGAGAGTAAATGAACGTGAAAGGAATCTACAGATAATCCCATGACAATATATTCCAAGGGTAGACAAACCCTGTATCTCTTAGGCCAAGGGGATTCCCATTTCAGATGACCCCAATATTTACTGTGCCTATGCGGGGGGCGGGGTGTGTGTGAAGAGACAAAAAACACTAAATAATCCTTTTTTAATTTTAATTTTAATTTTTCTATTTTTTATTATTTTTATCTAGTTTTTGTCAATTATTTTGAGGTAGATATTGAAGTAGTTGTCCATTTATTTAATTATATATTTACTTTTCTTTTTCTTCTTTTCTCTTCTTCCTCTTTGCGCCTTATCATATTTCCTATCTTAAGACCATGGCGACTACATGGTGCATACTTTTATTTCTGCAGTGTTCACTAGATATCTTAATTGATTCCTCTTTTTGAACTGTGTGGTGTTTCACCTTCTTTTCCCCTTCATCCCTCAAACCAAGAATGAGAGCCTCTAGAATGACTCTGATCATAGTCGGTGTAGTTGATTTTTACCCCATTATATTACCTTTCTCTTCCTCAAACAAAACTACATAACTTGAACTTCCTAGTCCCGCCTCCCAATTAGAGGGGCAGTAATGGAGGCACCAAGACCAAACAGTTATAAGACCACTAAGTAATAAACTAGACACAGAAGGGACCACGCATTCTAGCATCCCCTGGGGGGAGAGTGGAGGATAAGGGAGGCAGGATGGGAGCAGTTGTGGGAGGACAATTCGGAGGTGGGAACCCCCCTGATTCAATGTAAATATGTACCTGGAATATTATTGTGAACGATATGTAAGCCACTATAATTAAAATAAAAATTATATTTAAAAAATATCATCATCATCATTTTACTTCTATTTTCTTTTTACTTCACTTACTGAGATATTTATATACATTATTGATGAAGTATTGTTTTCCAAGTATTCCTATTTCAATTACCAATTACTTACTTGAGTTTCTCAAATTGATCTTCTAGTATTCTGTGAGATCTTTGCTTTTAACAATCCATATGTTTTTTCATTATTAGCTTACTTGAATTTCATAACACATTGTTTTTATTGTATGATATGTAGGTATGCCTTTAAATAAATATGGGTAAAATAAGGTGAAAACTAAGGTGCCCCTTTGTTCAAAAAAATTTGAGAGTTTACCTAAAACAATGATCATCCCTGGTTTCTTTGTATTTCTTTGTTTACAAGTTGGTTTCACCCAAAACAAGACTTATATGTAATTCTGGGTGGGACAGGCTAAGGATAGCTGCCCAGCTGGAGATGGTCTCTATACTCAATAAAAATGGTAGTTCTGGCAGGCAGCTGGGCTCTCCATACTAGGAAGAATTTGCCAGACTAGGGACTGAGAGATAGTACAGAGGTAGGATGTTTGCCTGGCATGCAGCTAATCCAGGACAGAATGTGGTTTGAATCCAGGCATCTCATATGGTGCCCCAGCCTGCCAGGAGTGATTTCTGAGCGCAAAGCCAGGAGTAACCCATGAGTGCAGCAGGGTGTGACACAAAACCCAAAAACAAAACAAAACAAACAAACAAACAAAAAAGATTGCCAGACTACACTACATGAGTTTCACCCTTAGCCTGGTTTGAATTATTTCATGCTCAACCCACATCAGACTTGTTCACCTGGGATTGAAGATACATCACATGGGGTGATTTTACAAGAGCATATCTCTTCAAAATAACTTGCTATATAAAATATGCTAGTTTAGCAATAGAATGTGAGAGACCATTCTTCATTTTTCTGACTAAGCTGTATATTAGAAATGTTGTCTTCTTTTCATGTTATTTTCTTTCCTAATCCTGTAGCTGTGAGGCAAGCATGGAATCTTATAGAACCCCCCACCGTATAAGGATTTGTTCCTATTATTATACCCTAATTTAAGTGAGTTTAAATATTAGTTTTTTAGTGTTAGGCACCTCTTTCCAAAGATTAAGGGATTTGTTTCACTAGGATGTTAGCCCTATATGTTTATAGTAGGATCCCACTGAGTTTGATTTCCTTTCATACGTATTGTGACATCTTTTCCCAAACTTTTACTCTGAGGAAGACTTCCTCAAAATTCTGTTGACATTTTTATCAGGTACTTAATAGAGTTCATTGAGAGAAATGTTGCATTAGGGTGTCAATTTGGAGATTGTAGGGGCTGGATTTTCTTATCAGAGCACTTAGTATCTTCATTTTCCGGGAAACAAAGTGGCAAGTTCGTTTTTCTCTTTCTTTCTCTAGGGACCTACTCCTCAGATTATGGCCTAGCTGCTTATTCTAAGACATTAGTGTCCAGTGGCTTTAGAGAGCAAATAACTTTTTTTTTCTGCTTTCTCAGTCTTTGGTATTGTTACAAGATTTTATGGGGTGCTTTTTTAGGTCCTTAGCAGAAACTAGAATTTTTTACATCCTTTGGGTATAAATTGTAACTCACTTTGATAGTTTCTTTGTATTAAAAATTCCTCTTTCTATATATGCAAATATATATTATATATATATTACATGAAATGTGTTTAAAGATTTGGAAGCAGCAAAAAATATAAACTGAATGAAAATCAAAATTGATCTTCCTGAAGGTGACTAGAAACCAAAAGGAATCTTACATTTACATGTACATTATATGCTACATTATATACATTATATATGTATGTATACAGATACATACATATTTGAGTGATCATGCTTGCTGTTATCAGGATTTACTGCTGACTCTGGTGCTCAGGGCTCATTTCTATAGGTCTTGAGAACTATATAAAGGAACCGGAGATGAAACTGGTCTCTGCTGCATGCAGAGTTCTAGCCTTAACTGTTACACTACTTCTCTATCCCCAAAGTCTATTTATTGTCTTCTTTCTCCTTTGAAGAATGAAAAAAAAATATAAAGTATTATTTTCATTTTATATATTGGAAAATAATAATGGCAATAGTATAAAAATTCATTAGCATATGTCAGGACTTTAATATACACTGTCCTCTATATGCTTGCATTTTACAGTAACCACTTAAATTTGTCTATTATAAATGTAGGATTCCTTTTGGTTTCTAGTCACCTTCAGGAAGGTCCATTTTGATTATCATTCAGTTTATATTTTTGCTACTTCTAAATCTTTAAACACGTTTCATGTAATATAGTAAATTAAGACTACTTAATAGAGAGATAGCTTTATTTGTGGTCATCTGAGAATTGGCAAAAGTAACCTCTGAACACCAAGCTAATAGTACCCTCTGAATAATTTTAGGTAGACCCAAGCAATATATATAAAACAAATAGGTTTAATAACAATTACTAGTAAAGTAAAATTTTTGGAGTTACAGGTTACAGGTTGCATTTGGACACAAAAACTTTGTTTACTTGGCATAGTAAATAATATTGATTATTATGAATTGAAAGTTTGGATAATAAAATGCACAGCAAAAATTTTAATCTTTATTCACCTTCTTATTTATAAGAAGCAACAAACTTGTTAGGTTATAAAATACCTTAAATATTATGCAACAAAATGTTATTTAAACATACAAATCATGCTATACTTGTTAATTTTTAATAGAAATCTCTACAAATATTTTTGTTTGAAGTCCTCTTTTATGACATGAATTTACTTCATAATAATAAGATAAAGTAATAATGATAAAATGAAATATATTTTGTGTATATTTGGTTTAAACAAAATATCATTAAAATGGTTAAAGAAATGCAATTTTCCCAAAGCTTCTGATTTCTTCTCTCCAGTATATATGGGCAAATTATGTTTTTAAAATGTTTTGTTTTGCCTTTTAAAGTTTGTTTTTATGCCTTTTTGCCCTCAAACTTCTTGTTAGTTGTCCTTCGTGAAAGCTGACACAGCATGGTAAAAGATCTAGCTGGATTGGAGTAAATTTGTGAGTACTTTTCTTTTTAATAAACTCTATCTATGGCTTGTAAATGCCTGAGGCAACATTTTTTTCTTCTTCAAACTTTTCATAAGGCAGGTTATCAACAGAAAGGAACAATTATTTTAAATAATATTAATTTATTTGTGGATCAGGCAAAGTAATTCAAATAGCTATTTTTCTTAAAAAGTAGCCTCCTATTTTAGGATTATGTTTTTAGGTTCCTTTTTATTAAGAAAAATAAAGACACTTATTATATTAACATTCTTCCAGAATGTTATGAAATATAAAAAGTTCAGTCACAGAATCTATAACAACGTTTGTTGATCATGCCCTGGGACTTGATTATTTGTTTTTTTTAATCATGAGCTGAGAAGACAGTTTACCAATTTAAAAATAAATGTGTGTGCTAATATTGGCATCAGATCATTTCTTCAAAAATAATTTTTCAGAGTCAACTATATCTTAATATTTACTGACTTGAAATAAATTATATTATTTTTATAATACAGTCACTTTAACCTATTATTAATTTGTCCTTTTACCCCAAATACTAGCCTATACCAAGTAATGTACTCCTAGTCAATGTAAAGGGATAGCTTTGTTTTCTCTCTCACTTTTACATCTGAAGCATGGAACTTTAAAATCTATGCCAAATAAACTCTAAATTCTAATCCAACACAATCTGGGTAAACTCAGATAAAGAAAGTTAATTATATTAAAGTTATGCAGATTTATGAGATTTCTTTTTAGGTTCAGACTTTACTAATAATAAACTTGAAGGTAAGATTGATTTTTTTTTTCCCCTTTGGTTTGTTTTGGGCCACACCCTTCGGCTGCAATCAGGGGTTACTTCTGGCTCTACAATTAGAAATCTCTCCTGGCAGGCACAGGGGACCATAGGAGATGCTGGGGATTGAACCCTTGTCAGGTGTTTAAGGCAAATGCCCTACCTGCTGTGCTAAAGCTTCTGCACAAGCATGATTTTTATATATTGTTTTACATTTTTATTTACTTACTTGTTTGTTTTTGGCCACACCCAGTGGCATTCAGTGGCTACACCCAGTTTACTCCTTACTCTGTGTTCAGAAATTACTCTTCCCAGACTTGGGAAACCGTATGGAACACTGGGGATCAAACCCAGGTGGGCTAAGTGCAAGGCAAGTGCCCTAACCACTGTGCTATTGCTCCAACAATAAGATTTCATTTAATTTTTTTTGCTAATGAACAGTAATTTAATATCAAAATGGACAAATGCAATAGATTAGGCATACCAAGTCTACTTTGCAATCTCTTCATGAATATCTCTTCATGTATAGCTTTCATAATTTTCATGTCAAGACTACTGCTAATTTCCCTGACAGGACAAGTAGTCATAGGGGGAAAAAAAAAACAATTTTTGTTTTATTTTTTAACCATTTTGTCACTAAGCCCTAGTAATAATCACATGTTCATAGAGGACAAAAAGTTAATAAATGAAGCTGAATATGGAAAGTCTGTTGAAAAGAAGGTCCCTGAATGGCTTAAAAAGACAGCTAGCTGCTCTTTACTTCCAACTAATTTATTTTGTGTCATTAAGAATATCTGAATTCCCAATAAAAGGCAATACTCTTAGTTTTTAAGATATCTGTTATTAGTTCATATATAGTTGCTAAATGTTAACTAATTACTATTAATACATCTTATGCTTTGAAATATGTTTAATGTCAGAAATTTACTTGCTATCAGTTACCAAATTCAAACCTTCTGTACACTGTGCAAGGAATTGAATCTACATTCAGTCCATAATGCATTACTGTGCAATAGAACCAATAACTTGCTCATCTTCCATAAATTCAGTAAATTCGTGAGATTCCATAGACTAGTAAAAATTATTTGTTTAAATGCAAGTATGTATAAAAAGAGAAAGATGACATAGAGTTAAGAAATCTAACATTTAGTCTGATCATATTATTATTTCATTTGACTTCTGTAAATTCAAAGCATGTACAGCTATTACTGAAATATAAATATGTATTCATATATATAAACTAGAAAAAATTTATATAAATATCTAGAAATTAGTTGTACTTTTTTCAAAATAGATAAAAATGACTTGGTTGAGTACACATTCTTTTGCAACAATGCTTGCTGGATGTGGAAAAAACTGCCTGAAACACTTCAGATTTTGTTTCTCCTTTGCACACTGTGCTTTCATTTACAATATCTATAACTACCCAGTATTCAAACGTACTAAGACTTTGTGCCACTTGCCATATTTATTTGTTCCTATCTCTATTTACATGTGATTTCTCTGGAATTCAAAATAAAATAATCTCTTGTAATTGACAAATAATAATTTAAAGGTTTGTTCAGATGCTGAATGATGGTTTATACAGAAGTAGTAAGCAATGTCAAAAGGTTTGTCCATAGTCAGTGTTTTCTTGTGAATGGGCCATACAATTAAGTAAATTCTGAAGAGAAAAATTATTTAGTAAAACCTTATTAGTTTAAAATTGAAGAAGTCAACATTAAAACCTGGACTCTGCTTTTCATTTGTGTTTCTGTCAGTTATTAAAGTCCAAAAAGAAGAGTAGGTAATTGAGGAATGGAAGAAGCCTTAGGCGCCTCCAAGAGACAGTAAGGTAGGTGGAGGCCTCGAAAAGCTCGGCATAGGAAGGCTGAATTCCAGAGCTCCAGTGGGAGGGGACAAATCTCTATTTGTTTATAGTCTTTAGCTCTAATTACATAATTACATTGGAAAGGCGACTGACTTTGAAGAAAAGCTACAAAGCAAACAAGATAAAATTGTAACCGGTCAGGTCAGGTCATTCCAGCTATTATCTCTTAAACCCTCCACTGTGTGTGTGTGTGTGTGTGTGTGTGTGTGTGTGTGTGTGTGTGTGTGTGTGTGTGTGTGTGTGTCCACGTGCCAGTGCATGGTTTTAAGAGATAAAGGAATCAGGGGTACAAACAGAACTATCATTTTACCTTTAGTGCATGGTATTACTCTGATTATCTCATTGAAATTACAAGGTAAAGAGGATATTTTAGAAACAGAGGGCCTCCATGCAGGTAATAGAGCAGGCCTAATTAGCCTAAACTACCTGTAATCCTAGGAGATGTACCTTGAGATAAGAGCTAGAGAAAGTCCCTCAGGTCTGACTAATAGGTCTCCAGCCAGGTTGGCTGTGGATCAGGTATAGCGTGTGAGCTGTGCTAAATGCACTCTATTGATCCAGAAGAGCTGGCACTTTCTGCCACAAATTAAATTCAAATAGTTTACAAGCAGAGTCATCTTGTTTTCCTAATTCAAGTCACAAAACTATTTTCTTCAAAGATTGGTAATAGAATGCTTAGACTAAAAAAAGAAAAGAAAAGAAAAATAATTCTTTTTTTTAATTCTTTTAAATTTTATTTTATTAAAACTATTGTGATCCACAAAGTCCTTCATAGTTGAAAGTTTCAGATATAGAATGAATCCGGACCATTCTCACCACCAGTGTGGACCTCCCTCCACCAACATTCCCAGAGTGCATCCTTTGCCCACCCCTGGCCTGCCAGTATAACATGCCCATTTAAGTTAAGATTGTTAAAGCTTAGGTCTATTAATTCTATTGTTCTTGACTTTGGCTTGGAAAAAAATAATTGGCATACACACATTTTTTTTCTTTTTTTTTTTTTACCTTCTTATTTTTATTTATTATTTTTTAAGTAAGGACTTCTGCATTTTTCATAGAATCTCAGGATCTGGATTACTTTGTTTTACCACATAGTTCTGCATTGTTCTATAAAACTAAGAAGAAAGGGGAAAAAAGGCTGGGGGCCTCGGAGCCAAGTGGTCTCAGATGCATTGGTGGAAAAAAAATGTCTTTGAAATAAATCTTCCTTCGCATGAGCAATGTCAGAGGTTAGGGTGTTTGTTTTGCAAGTGCGTTCAATTCCTGGCACATCTTATGCTCCCACACATCCTGGCCCATAAGGATATCTCTCTGAGCACAGAGCCAGGAGTAAACCCTGAGCATTGCCATCTATGACCAAAAATTCAACATATTTTATTTTTTTATTTTCTGTTTTTACTTGATTTTCTTTTAAACTATTTTAGAAGTTATTGTTAAATATGTGATCAACACAATATATAGTTTAGAAAAATAAAGAAGAGCTTAGTAAATTGCATAACCCCTGCATTTTAGGTACTAATTTATAAATGAAGCATTTTATATAAAACTAAATTGAGCAAATTTTTGCTTAACCATCTATTGTGAAAATTTAAGTAATTAGAAATAAAGATGAAAATATGTTTTAATATGAACTAAGGTCAATTTAAATGTGTTTTCCAAATATTAACAATGGAAATATTTAATTAAAATGCATATTGTATTATGATAGTCTCTATACTGAACTTGCCCTTTGTTCTCTCTTCATTCAATCAGAGACAATAAAATTAGGATCCCATACACAAAGACATGTGACTTTAACAGCACTAGATTGAGCAATATATGTTATCTTAACAGTGTCGCATCTAAATAATAGAACTATGAGTCTATTCCTTAAAACTTTTGCTAAAGCCCTATATATTTTGTTGATTGGTTAAATAATTAGTCTAGCTAAAATTCATAAGCATATAAATTTTTATTATGATCACACATTGAGAAATATATCATAGATTCTACAAATAGTCATTGACTATTATAGATCAAATGTTGTTCTTGGAATGGCATAAGTAAAAACGTATGAAATATACCATAATTATATAAGTGGAAAATATGTACATAGTCAAATAATAATAAATTTTACTATATTATAAAACAATGTAATAATTAGGTATTTAGAAGGTTGTACTTATAGAGGACTTTAATAAGAAGGAGAAGATAATTAATCTTTTTGAGAAATAAATAATATATAATAGTACTTATGTATGATAAAATTTTGTTTGTGGGGCTGGAGTGGTGGCACAAACAGTAGGGCGTTTGCCTCACATGTGCTAACCTAGGACCAGGGTTTGATCCCCCAGCGTCCCATATGGTCCCCCAAAGCCAGGGGCAATTTCTGAGTGCTTAGCCAGGAGTAACCCCTGAGCATCAAATGGGTGTGGCCCGAAAAAACAAACAAAAAAATGTTGAAGTATGCATCTTTCCCAAGAACTGATTGATAATTATTAGAAAACTACCAAAATATTTTACATAATCTCTTTTTTTTAAATGAAGCTTTTTCTTATTATTTTCTCAAGAACTTGTCATTAAAGTCTTATTAAATCCATTTCCATTGCTAAGTCAATGCAACCTTTTCCCTTTCCAAGAAAAATGGTCCAGAGAATGGACTGTTTTATTCCTAGTAAGCATTATCAGACACAGAAACTCTCATTATCTAAAACGTGAAAAAAAATACAAAAGCAGTTCTGATATGTACTTCAGTTGAAGATGTTTGTTGATCTATAGTTTGGTGCTACTTGTATTCGTTTTAGAAAATATGTTTAATCCTAAGTGGAAGTAAAATAAATACATTGAGAAATAAAATATTTCAATAAAAACCCATAAATTAAAAATAAGACTGTCATATAGTAGTGCAGATTATTGAAAGAACTATTTTTTAAATTAAGTGTGAGACCTACAAAGAGCCAAAACACTAACTTAAAGAAGCTGAATTGACTGACTACTCCATATAAATTTATTTTTGATATTGTAGCTTATCAATTAATTTATAATCCATTTTATTTTGTAAAATAATACACTGCTAGAATTTTATAAGACATTTTAACTAGGCAATTTAAGAAAACATTAATAGTAAAACTATTTAATTCTTTTGATTTTATTTCATGATAGTTTATCTTTTTTAGTAGGAAAGTTTGTCACTAAATCAACATTTCTAAGATGTGAACTTCAAAGACAGTGATGTTAATTTTGCAATACACCTACGGAGGCTATAACTTGGACCAGATTTGTTTGAAAGGATTCATTATATAAACTTGACAGATGCTTATTTTCTTATCCATTTCCCTCTATTACTGGTTAACTTAGTGGAAAATGTAAAATTTCCAGGGATTTTAGGTTGAAGGTGTCTCAGTCAATATAGATGTGTGCTTGACTTGAGGTCTAATTCAGCTCCTGTGTATTATTGATCGACATAGACCACCAGGGACACTTACAATCTTCTTTTGGCAAAGGTAGACAATGGTATAAAAGCAAAGTATAATAAATGCTTCTGTTCAGTCTCATGTCGATATCCAGCTGCCTTTTGTGTGTATGTGTGTGTGTGTGTGTGTGTGCCATTTTGAGTGCATCAGTATTTCACGTTTATTGTAGTGTGATGAAACACCTTTCAAAATGGCCAGAGGGACACTCAGCAGCAACCATTTAGGCAATACAAATTGGCGTGAACAGGAGGACAGTTAGCAGGGAATATTTCTGAGGTCAAAGTAGTCTTGGGTTGGAGCTGATTCAGCTAAATGCAGAGATAAGAGCTACAGTACTACTGCAAAGTAAGTATAGATTACCTTCCTGATGACAAATTGATCCACTGGACATGGATCTTTCAGAAATAGAAACAAGTACCAAAGAGAGAGAGAGGGAGAGAGAGAGAGAAAGAGAGAGAGAAAGATAAAGTAACTCACACCATTTTTAACCCTTTGTTCTATAATAATTCTCTTTTTCTATAACTTTATCCTTCGGTTCTAAAAAATGTATTGAACAAGTAAATACCTATTCAGAACACAAAACTCCGACGTTAGCATGAGCAATTTTGAATCGTGAATTAATTCCTCTTCATTTAACTTATGCTTCTGTACAGTCACTACATTAATTATCATTTCTGGGTCTGAAGAGCCTAGCAAGCACTATTAAATAATTGTTGTGATTAGCACATCTGGAAAACTTTTACATGGGTAGAAAATTAACCTGATTCACAAGCACCATTTTGAATCAATTTTACAAATATTTTGGAGACTCTTTTATGTGTCTGTTTGCTGTTATCTGTTTATTTAGAAAATTGCTGTCTTCAAAAGCACTCTTTCAGTCTGATTACTTGACTTTATTAAAGCTAACTAGTTTTCAGGAGAGAAGAGTAGGGGCAGATATAACCTTCATTTATTTAGTAAGCAAACATGTATTGAACAAGTACTCTAAGAAAAGCTCAATACAAGATTATGTTATATCAGCTTCAAAAGTTTACTTTCTTTCTTCAAGGAGATTGTGATTTATTTGTGGAAGTCAAGTGATTAAAAAGTACAAACAGAGTATGGCAGGGTGTACAAAAAGACTCTCATAAAGAAGGTAGTTTCTAAGTGACCCAGAATGGTAGTGGAAAAAAAATAAAAAAAGATATTTAGAAGATATTTAAAGTAAAACAATAAGTTATGCAAAAATTTTTAAAAAAGATGGAGGTGGAAGGAACATGGATGAAGAGAAATAAGAAAAAGCTAAGAAAGAGGAACAACACATTTAATGGATATAGAGAAGTTATAGTTACTGATATATGAAATATTTGGTACAATTTCAGACAACTGAAACTCAATACCAGTTGCTTCATGTGGTGGAAGACCCCATGGTAGAATAAGTTTCAATATTGAATCCATGTTGGAAGCTAAAGAAGTAGAAGCTATGTAATTGTATTGATATAACTTATTGAAGACAACTCCAGTCTCAAGAAAGATTACATCTTAACATCAAATAGTGGTGATTGATATGATTAACAGAAGAAATCATTTGGACAACACTCAGATATATTTCTTTGAAGCTGCCAGGAATATAAAAGTTTGGTCATGTCTCCAAAAAGAAAAAAAAATCTGGACATTAAAATTTAAACATACTTGAGGGTCTGAAGGATAGGGGTTTGCCTGCATGTGGCCAATCAGGGTTCAATGCCTAGTATCCCAAAGGGTCCCCCTGAGCCTACCAGAAGGGATTTCTGAAGTCATAGCCAGGAGTAAACCCTAAGAGCCTTAAGGTGTGGCCCCCAAATTCACCCCACAAAAAAAAAAGTCTTGAATAGTTTTTAGTCCATTATAAAGTAAATTATTTTAAATGTTGAAAATACTGTTTCTTATTTTAGATGAATGTAAAAATATTTAAGTAAAATATTTTATTTAAGTAAAAATTTTTAAGTAAAGATATTTGAGGTACCAAATACCTTGAAGGTTTATAATGTAATTAGATCTTCCAAATGCGAACATCCCAAGAATTATGTTTCGCAAATTTAAATTCAGAGACTACTAAAAGTGCATTCATGTGAGTGCAGTTTATTTTTAGACATAAGTTATTCAATTAAAAACTTTTTTCTGGTGTTATATCAAAACTCTAGTCTTCTTAACATACATTTAGGAAAAAACCCATTTGCTTAAACAGACTACAAAACCAGTAATTTTCTTATTTATGAATAGAAATAATTCCTCTTCTCAGTTTTAGAATAATTATCTTTGTTTCTGGACCAATAAAGCTCAAGTCTGATATCGTACTCAGAGAGTGATTGCCCTGCTGTGACCAGTCACCCTCAACTTAACTCAATAAACAGAGAAATATCAAAATGTATTCTAATGAGCTTCTTTCCAGGCATATACTAGCAATGTTCTATTTGGTGGATGCTGGTAAAAATGAAGTGAATCATTGGTAAGAGTAAACTCAACAATTTCTTAGATGGCCAGAAATCTAAAACTGCCCAGAAATATATAAACAAATATATAGGTACACTTCCATAAACACACAGAAATCGTGTATAAATAAGACACCCAAATAGCAATAGACATAAATGTTTTAATTAAAATTCTTATATTAATGATAGCAATGTTGTATCTAAAATATGATATTAAATTCTCTACATAAAAGTAGAATTTGAGGAAATTTGAAGAAAAGTAAAATATCATTTTACCTTATAGAGGAAAAAGGAGGAGAGATAAAGAAAAAAGGAGATGGAAGTAAAGAAAAATGTTAGTGGAGAGATAGAAACTCATCTCTTTACTGTCAATCAGAAATAAAACAAATAGTACATGGCTCTAATTTGAATCACTAAAAAGCGCCTGAAGTGTTTGCTATATGCTTTTAATATAATCATGCTTTCATGTATAAAATCACATCTGCAAACATGTTAGGGGGATAGAATTATTAGTATATGTTTCCAAGTGTGTTCCATTATATTCTAACTGCAATTTTCTACACACTAATTTACAGCTGTACTCCTAGCCTACTCCTGCTAAACTGAAGTAAATACTGTATATATATCAGGAATTCTGTACAAAATTATATATTTTACAACAGAATGACTGCTGATTCAGTAAACACTGCATAGCTGAATTGTATTCACCATGGTGCCACATGATTTCTGCACAGCAAGCACAGGAAATAGGAAGAATTTTATACATTAATATTTTGAAATCAAATCCTTGAATTCCCTGCCAGTCACTCTTTGTGTTGATTGGAGATCAGAATCTCATAGTATCATGAAAAAGAGAGAGACCACTCTAGAGATAGATTGACATTACTAATGTAAAATAAACTTTTTTTGTTTTGGGGCCACACCTTATGGCGCTCAGGGGTTTATCCTGACTGCACTTAAAAACTATTCTTTGCAGGCTTCGGGGACTATATGGGACCCTGAGGATCAAACTTGGGATGACTTCATGCAAGTCAAATGCCCTACTCACTATGCTATTGCTCTGGCCCCTAAATAAACATTTTCAAGATAAAATCAAACCAAGAGCAATGCAATGGAAAATGATATGGACCATGGCCTAACAATTTAATTACCTTAAATGCAAAGTCAAAGACTTCTACTTTCAGAATACTGAAATTGAGGTAGCAGTATTACCAACTTACTGAGCATCATAAACGTCACCTTTGTTTCTAGAACCCAATGCTTTCCGTTCTGTGTTCTTTGCTCTAACAATAATAGCAATGAGACTTGTAAGACTTCACAACAGTTTCCAGGCTCTACCATGTCCAGGGCATCTGCATATAAATAAATCTGTCTATTAATTTTGATCATATGAAGACATAGGTAACAAAAAGAAAAAAATTAAGCAACTGCACCAAACATTGATTTTGTTGGCCTATTTATGGTCAAAAGAGGGTCTCGTTAGCTGAGAAGCACAAACATATGGAGAACAGACTTTTTTATACATGTTTACTTTACAGTATAGGCTTCTGTATGTTATTTTATGATGTACGTTATTCCATTAATATGTAGAGCCATAAATAATTTTGTTTTAAAAATCACTAGTTTCTTCCCCATATTTTCCATCTTCTTTCTATCAATGCTTGGACATCATATGATTCTTCCCCATCCCAGTCTGAGTAGCTCTGGGACTTTTATTTAGAACTTGTATGAAAACATTATTAAAATCATTACTCTGTAATCTCCTCACTACTGACAAGTGAATTCTACTTGTGCTACAAGATGTGAACAGAACCATTCAGTTATTGTAAATTTTTCCAGAGAAATCCATAAAAAAACTTTTCAAAAAGCAACATCATTTCTTTTATTTTCTTCTTTCTTTTTCGTGCTAGTTCGATGTCAGTCATCAATCGAACAGCAGACAACTCATTTCATTTCTGTGACACACCATGATGGACTTGTGTTGCAACCCTGACTTATTCTCAGAACTCCAATTTCTCAGGCTGAAAGCTTGAACGTCCCATGGTTGGAAGAGCTATTGATCCGGTGTAGATGGACAGCTTGAGAGGAATTGATACATTCCTTACAGCACTTTCTCTTTCCCTTGCCTTTCTTGGCCACTATATAATGTAGTCTTTCTTTGAATTTCTTGTCAACTACAGATTCTGGCCTCTGGAACGTACTCCATTTATATGCTTTTTTTTTATTGTAAGAGTTGTCTTCATGTAATTCTGTTCAATTTCATTTTAGATGGATTTTGTATTAACTTATGAGTTAATTATTTTAGATTTCTTTAAAGCGTGGTTTAGTAAGTCTAGGCGCTGAAGTTAAGGTATATGTCCAAAGTGTCTTCCTAAGAATTTTAGAAAAGAATGTATGATTTTTTTAATTAACAAAGATATTATATAGCAGTAAAAATTAGAATTTTAGCTGATATTTAAAAGATCAATTAAAATAATTCAACATTAAAGTTTGATTTAATGAAAAACTCATTTATAAAAATTCAGGTGATATTGATAAACTTGCTAATGCCTTTTGTTAATGAGGACAAGGTGAATATTCCTGTTAGAAAACCTGGAGACTGAAGTTACCTGGTCTAAAATTTCTTCTTTGAAATGACAGCTCAGCTTATGTTGGCATGGTCCATTTTTAGGAATCAATCTACCTCACCAGTAAAAAATAAATACACACATAAAATATATGACAAGAGATTAAAAAGTAAATAAAATATTTACATATTTCTTCCTCTGCTGTAAAAAATATTTTTGTTTCTTCCTGTAATGGAATTAAGTACATATGACATACTTTGTTTGGTGTTTATATAAAATGATCCCAGAAATAATAGCATGTCTTAAAATCTGTTTAAAAAGTAAAAATAAATACAATCCCAAAACTATATTTGAAAATATAGAAGAAAATATTTTCTGGGCCTGAGAGTTAGCACAGAAGTAGACATTTGTTTTTCATGTAGCCAACACAGAATGGACCCTGGTTCGATTCCCGGCATTCCATATGGTGCCCTGAGTCTGCCAGGAGTGATTTCTGAGCACAGAGCCAGGAGTAATCCCTGAAGACCACTGGGTATGAATCAAAAACAAACAAGAAAAACAAAACAAAACAAAAATATATGAAAGTTTTTGTATTCATATTTTTACCAAATAGTAACAATTTTGTTTATGAATTATATTTTTATCTTATTTGTTTGTTTACTTATTTATTATGGGCTTCCAAGCATTGCTCTGCAGACCCTGGAACCTGCTTTGGTGATTCTGCAACAATTCAGTTGGTGGCTCAATGGAAAACCTTAAAATACAGTGCTTCTTAGGTCATAAAGTACGAGGGATTATCAAGGCCACTTCAGCAATTCCTGATTATTACCAAGGCCATAACTAGTAAGGTTCAGCAGTCTCCAGAGTTTTATTCTACAATGCATGTTATCAGAGTTCAAAATGGGGTCAACCACATCTAGAATTTGTATCTTATCTCTGAATTGTCTCTCTGCCTCCATATTTTATTACATGTTTTCCTTAATAATGATTTATTTTGGTATTTATAATGCTAATAAGAAATTATCAAAATAGAGAAGAATGAAATTAAAATAGTGCTAACAAAGGGTCATCCAGAATCCTTCACAAGCACTCCCAAACTTCTAAAGTATCTTCTTTACTTAGAATATTCAATGAGTCCACATAATAGCCAGTCCAGCAGAGTACATGTGATATGTATTCTGTGATTTTTGCTCTCCTTGATTGTTCCAGCTTAAATGCCATTTCTGAATAAACATAGCAGCTTTGATCTAGTTTCTCTTTGAACATTGTACTGTCTGATCTCATGCATGCCAATGTTACCCTGATCATTTATTTTAAGTCTACATATATATTTATGCAATTCACCTTCAGTCCCCAAATGTCCAGGATTAAACTACAAAACAAAACAGACAAAAAGAAAAACAAGCAAATAATTTACCTTGTTAACCAAGTAATTCAGTCAGGTTTTAACTTACTCCTCCAATTTCTTGTAGATGAAATTCCTTTAGTGGACACCTCTTTAAAGAAAGGCAGAGGATGTTTCCTTATTCTGCCTTATTTTCCTGTATGTCTCTTTTATTTCATATGTATTTTATTCCATATGTCTCTTAATTTTTTATTTTTTTACACATCCATTTATCATTCCATTTGATCAAACTGCCAATTTGTTTCTCTATTCAAACTTCAATTATTAGTATTTTTATTGTTTTAATGTTGTGTTAGTCAAACCTGGCACTGCTCAGGGATCACTCCTGATTGCACTCAAGAATTAACTCTGGTAAACTAGGGACCCATATGGGATACTGGGGAGTGAATGTAGTTTGGATGCATACATGGTAAGTTGCCTTCCTACTGTTCTGTTGCTCCAACCCTTCTCCATCTTTTTCAATATTATTTAATAATTGATTTAGTAACTATTTGGTGACCATATAATCTATTAGGAGTTTATATTTCAATGATAAGTAAAAATAGTTTTACCAAGATAATGTTTTGCAATAGGCATGTATATATTAAATAACAACCTCACACATACAACTAAAATAAATACATACTTTGTTATGAAGAAAAAAACGTTCTGTAACAGTACTTAACAAGAAAATGTAAATTAAATTGACTGGGGAAGTAAATAAGGTTCTATGAAAAAGTCATGCAGATGTTTAAAATAAGAGGCAGAATCAAAATCAGTAGGGGTAAATATACTATACCAAGCAAAAAAATTCATATGCAAAAGTTTGAGGTAGAAAATAACATATTTGAAAACAAAATAAAAGGTGTTAATTTGTATTATTTTGCTATTTTATTTTCTTTGATCAGTGATGGCTAGAAATAGTGTAAGCAAGGTGAGAACAATATTTAATTTTTTATAATAAAATTAGAGATTCAAATGCATTTGAAATCCAATGAGAATGAGTCTACCTTATTCAAATATCAATTAAAACATTTTAGATAAGTGAGGAAGGTAAAGATATTGAGGATACTGGTTGCAAATAAAAAAGACAAGAGGATCAGAGTGAAATTCAACTATTAAATTTATAGAATACTTAGGCTATTTCCCTTCTCTGGTGGGAGGACATGGAGTTAAACTTGGAATGGGGAGTAGAAAGTAGGAAAGTGTATAAAATTATGAGATCAGTAAAAGAAAATACAGATAAGATGATGAAGTGAAAGAAATCTATAGTTGTTCCCTGTGCAGCAAGTATATCTATTCACTGAAGCAAATGTTTATTACCTAGAAAAAGGTTTAAAATGGTACCTTCTTGAATTTTCCCTTAATTTTGGTAACATTATTCATAATTTATTACAGATATTTCCATGTCTTACAATTCTGAAGATTTGTATTTTAACCTTCATTGTTTTACTAAAATCTAATGTTGTAAATCATAGAAACAATACCCAAAATACAGTATATGTATACAATTTAAGGATTTATTTGAGCCAACCTATTTTTTTTTCCAATTAAAAGAATGGATGTAGTTGGAAGGCTGCACTGGTGAAGGGGCATGTTCTTTTATTTTTTTATAACTGAAACCCAACTACAAGCATGTTTGTAATGATGGTACTTAAATAAAGACATTATAAAAAAAGAATGGATGTTCTAAATATTATAATAGTCTATTTAGTTGTAAATATTTAGAAACCTATTTAGAAGCTCTATCAGAGCTCTTTCTCCCATTCTTCTTCTGTCAGATAATTTGTTCTGCCTGTTCTACCTGTTTGTGGCAGTGGATTTCTTTTAAGCTGGAAGTTTCTCTACAGTATTTTACTCTGACATTACTCTATGAAACACGACTGACTGAACCAAATTAATCAAATATTTTATGTCTATATCAGTTCAGCAGTTACAGTAAAATAAAAGTGTATATATTAGATGTCTGAATAGGAATGAACTAATGAATGTAATTAGACAGTAAATGTTTGCCCCAAAATGAGTGTTTATAACTTTATTAATTTCATTTCAAAGGTGCATTAGTATAATTTTTTAACTTTAGTGCAATCTAAATAAAATTTTCTGTTATCTACTCTGTCAATCACAAACCTGTTTAACAGCTCTTAAATAAAACATCTGAAGTAATCTAATGCATAATAGAAGTAGAAAGATTGCATGATTCCTCATATTCTCATAACCGAGAATTAGTCTACTTTGTAACCTTAATGTGTTTATATATATATTTAAAAAAACATAAAGGGACATAGAGATTGCACATGGATTGGGGGCCGCTTCTCATGGCACAAAGAAGTAACTTATGGCTCTGTACTCGGAAATTACTCCTATGATTATATGTATATAATATATATATTATATAAACATGTAAAATTAAATATAATATAAATATACATAAAAATGAATTTCTGAATGTGTTACATGTTTTTTTCATATATAGTAATTTTTTGATCTGAAGCATAACATGTTATCTTCTTGAGGCTGGAGCGGTGGCACAGCAGCAGGGCATATGCCTTGCATGCGGCTGACCTAGGACAGAGAGTGGTTCAATTCCCCGACGTCTCATATGATCCCCTAAACCAGGAGCAATTTCTGAGCACAGAGCCAGTAATAACCCCTGAGTGTCTACAGGTGTGGCCCAAAAACCAAAAAAAAAAAAGGTATCTTCTTTTTTTGTTTTGGTTTTTGGGTCACACCCGCAGTGCTCAGGGGTTACTCCTGGCTCTATGTTGAGAAATCACTCCTGGCAGGCTCACAGGACCGTATGGGATAACGGGATTTGAGCCACTGTCCTTCTGCATGCAAGGCAAACACACTACTCCCATGCTATCTCTCCAGCCTAAAGGGTTTCTTCTTAATATATTTTATAGTACCGCATACTAAATACATTTACATGAGATCAAATATTGAAGAAAATTCTTTTCATAGAAGTGTACTTGCTTAAACATAGAGTGAACACATGTTCTCAGATACTCTGATAACTTCCTTTTTTTAATTTTTTTTGCACACCAATAACTTTCTTTGTTAAGAATCTTGGAGATGAGAGATAAGTATCTTTTGTCCCAGAATTTCAGTTGCATAATACCTTAAAGTATGTTGAATAAATCTGTTTGAATAAAGGAAAATGTATTTTCAAATGTAATGCTTTAGGAATTGAAATGTTATTTTAACAAGCCCATGTAGACATTTAGTTGCTAGTGTGCAGTATTTTTAAATCTGACTCAGATCCATTTGAACATGAGAATTCATATTAATTACTGCTAAAGTGTACTCCTTTGGAAAACATGTTAATATTTCCTGCTAACCTTGGACACAAATATAAAACAAGTTTTTCATTATCAATTTTGCAAAAACTTGCTCTTCGGTTCTATCAATCTCAGTCCCTCGAAGTTCTTTGGATATTAAGGCCAATTTTCCTGATAACTTCAGAAGATAGAGGCCAGAGAGCTAGTACAAAATACAGAAAACTTGCCTTGGGCAAAGTTGTCCCAGTTTAATCCCTGGCACATCATATGGTCATCACTTCCACAAGTGATACCTGATAGGAGAGTCAAAAGTAAACCCTGAGCACCACAGATATATCTTAAAGCCACGTAATATAAAACAAAACAAAACAAAAATAAAAGATATTTTATGTTATATTATGCTCTTTTTATTTTAGTTACTGGGAAGAAATACTAAAATAAAAAAGCAAATTTACCCAAATTTATATTATTTTAAAATTTAAATTTCAATATGCTATAAAACAGGAGAACAAATGTCATTAAAATAAGAATTGATAAGCCATTTGTTGCATTTTGTTTGTTTTGTTTTATGCCATATTGAGAGGTACTCAGGGCTTATCCTGACTCTGTGCCATTGCTCAGTGCCATTATTGCCAATGTTCAGTATCAAAAGCAATTCTTAAGATCAAACCCCAGTCAGGGATGTGCATGACAAGGACTTTATCCAATGGTCTATCTTTCTGGCCAGAGTTGTTTCATTTTTAAACAGAGGGAGATACAAGCAATTTTCAATAACAACCAGAACTGCTTTAAGATATCGAATCTTCTTTGGTGGAATCCAGTTATTCATATTTTACATGGATATGTTTGTGGTTATATAAAATCTGAATTTTCCATGATGCTAATAGTGATATCTCATTAGAAACTTACATTTCTAAAACTTCCCAACACTAACCTTTAGTTTATACATGACTTCATCACTGAATTAAAATATATGAGGAAAAACATTCAAACATAGAATCTTAAATTAAAATGTTCCTGAAAGTAATGGCTGTAAAGTATATCTAGAAGGAAAATAAAATACTCTTTAGTTGATATTAAATTCCACTCAAAGAAAGTCAGAATCTTCAGATAGTTATTTTTTTTATTTTAAATGTTTGGTTTAGCTATATATACTAAAAATGTAATTGATAGGTGATAAGCAATGATAATATAAATAGAACAAAACTATAAACATTAAATTTATTACACCTAAAATTAATCTGCATTTTATAAGATACTATAGATTATTACTTGAAATAAATTCTTGAAAATAAATTTGTTAAATTTCTTATATTTTCTATTTATCTATTCTAGCAATTGGGAAGATTTTTACCTCTATCTGTTCAACAAATATTTTATTTTGAATTCATATGTGCATTGATAGAACTGACCTCTCAAATATATCTACTCTATGTACTATTTTTCAATTGCCTTATGATATTTTAGTTGCTTTATGATAATTCATGTATGAAATGACATTCAATCGTTAAATATAATCCTTAGTCAACCATAATTATTGACTAATTTGCATGTAACTCACCCAATGTGCAACATGATGATACTTGTTATTATGCTGTATTTCTTATGAGAAACATATTTTAAAAATATGTCACCATTTTCAATAGAAAACTTGACTTATTCACCTTGATCAGTTGTCTGAGGATTTAATGAGACAAAGTAAATACCTGTAGCTAACTCACCATAGCTACCAAAAGCTCATTGTATTCTTTTATTTTTTAAGACTAGTATTTTAATTTACAAAGTGACTTGCATTTATTATTTAATTTGCATTTTAATTTGTATTCATTTTTTAGAAGTGAGAAGCAAATCAACAACTTCAAGTTCCATTGATGTGATTGACAATACAGCAATATCCTGTTTTTATTTAGTGACCATCTGTTTTTAGATTAAGAATCATAATAATTGCATCTTCATAACATTTGTTTAATATAAGTAAATTGTCTTTAAGTTTTATTTGGGAATTGATATGTTTCGCCTCTTTCAAGGTGAAAGTAAATGAAGTGAAACATATGAGAAGTCAGAAGAATCAAGAGACTGTCTGTTGTCAATATGGAAAATAATAGATAAGACTTGGGACCTTTATCATTTACAAAGTCAGAGAGAAGAAAGTTACTTCACACAAGACAAATGAAGATCAAGAGAGAAATTTTATTTTTTTTTATAAAATATTTATTTAAGCACCATAATTACAAGCATGAGTGTACTTGGGTTTCAGTCATAAACAGAAGATGCTCACCATCAATGCCCTCTCACTCCTCTCCCACCCCTGCCTGTATTCAAGACAGACACTTTACTTCTCTCAATCATTAATATTGTCATGCTAGTTGTCAGTGTAGTTATTTCCCTGAAAGCATTTACCACTCTTTGTGGTGAGCTTCATATTGTGAGCTGATCTTTCCAGCCCTTAACTCTATTGTCTCTGGGATAAGTACAATAATGTCTTTACTTTTTTAAAAAACCCATAGATGAGTGAGATTATTCTGTGTCTATCTCTCTCCCTCTGACTTGTTTCACTCTGCATAACTGATTGCATATACATCCATGTATAGGAAGATTTCATGACTTCATCTTTCCTGATGGCTGCATAATATTCCATTGTATATATGGACCAGTTTCTTTAGCCATTTCTCTGTTGAAGATGCCCTTGGTTGTTTCCAGTCTGGCTATTGTAAATAGTGCTGCAGTGAATATAGGTGTGACGGAGGGATTTATGAATTGTATTTTGTCTTCCTAAGGTATATCCCTAGGTGTGGTATAGCTGTATCATATGGGAGCTCAATGTCCAGTTTTTTGAGGAATCTTCATATTGTTTTCCATAAAGGCTGGACTAAATGGCATTCTCACCAGCAGTGAATAAGAGTTCCTTTCTCTTCACATCCCTGTCAGCACTTTCTTTCTTACATTTCTCTCTCTTTTTCCTTTTTACTTCCCTTCTTTCTTTCCCTTCTTTGTTAATTTGTTACTTATTACTTAATATACTAGTCTTATGTTCGTTCTTTAATTCTTTCTTCTTTCTTTCTTCCTTCTTTCTCCCTTTCTTTTTCCTTTCTTTTTCTTCCTTCTTTTCTTTCCTTTCCTTCCTTTCTTTCTCTTTCTTCTTCTGTCTTCTTTCTTTCTTTCTTCTTTCTTTCTTTCTTTCTTTCTCTCTCTTTCTTTCTCTCCTTTCTTTCTTTCTTTCTTCCTTCCTTTTTTCTTCCTTCCTTTCTTTCTTTTCTTTCTTTCTTCCTTCCTTTCTTTCTCTTTCTTTCTTTCTTTCTTTCTTTCTTTCTTTCTTTCTTTCTTTCTTTCTTTCTTTCTTTCTTTCTTTCTTTCTTTCTTTCTTTCTTTCTTTTTTCTTTCTTTCTTTCTTTCTTTCTTTCTTTCTTTCTTTCTTTCTTTCTTTCTTCTTTCTTTCTTTCTTTCTTTCTTTCTTTCTTTTCTTTCTTTCTTTTTTTTTCTTTCTTTCTTTCTTTCTTTTTTCTTCTTTCTTTCTTTTTCTTTCTTTTTTCTTTCTTTCTTTCTTTCTTTCTTTCTTTCTTTCTCTCTCTCTCTCTTCTTTCTTTCTTTCTTTCTTTCTTTCTTTTCTTTCTTTCTTTCTATTTCTTTCTTTCTATTTCTTTCTTCCTTCCTTCTTTCTATTTCTTTCTTTCTATTTCTTCCTTCCTTCCTTCCTTCCTTCCTTCCTTCCTTCCTTCCTTCCTTCCTTCCTTCCTTCCTTCCTTCCTTCCTTCTTTCTTTCTTTCTTTCTTACTTACTTTCTTTCTTTCTTTCTTTCTTTCTTTCTTTCTTTCTTTCTTTCTTTCTATTTCTTTCTTTCTATTTCTTTCTTCCTTCCTTCTTTCTATTTCTTTCTTTCTATTTCTTCCTTCCTTCCTTCCTTCCTTCCTTCCTTCCTTCCTTCCTTCCTTCCTTCCTTCTTTCTTTCTTTCTTTCTTACTTACTTTCTTTCTTCTTTCTTTCTTTCTTTCTTTCTTTCTTTCTTTCTTTCTTTCTTTCTTTTTCTTTCTTTCTTTCTTTCTTTCTTTTTCTTTCTTCCTTCCTTTCTTTCTCTTTTTCTTTCTTTCTTCTTTCTTTCTTTCTTTTTCTTTCTTTTCTTTTCTTTCTTTCTTCTTTCGTTCTTTTCTTTTCTTTCTTTCCTTTCCTTTCCTGCAACAATTTTGTGATGTTGAGGATTGAAGCTGCAAGAAAGGCAACTGCTTTAAGTGATGTACTTTCTCCCACCCAAGTAAGCATTTTTAATATAAAAAGAGAAGGGCTAAATATATATTTGGGTAATAGCACATAATCATATTGCCTAAGTTTATGTAACTCCCTTTCCTTAAAACCCAGATTACTGAGTCTTTCAATTTTGACTCTAATATTCCTGATATATTTCCTCTTTCTTTAGGTTACATTTGTCATTTCTGGGGAATGGGACACTTAGCCCTACTTGAGGTATGTACTTGCTTTTTTCACTCTGGAGGAACCTGTGTTCTTTTTGAACACACATCTCTCTTTATTTTCCATCATATTTCTTAGAGTAAATTTATTTTAATAAAAACTCTCTTGATTCATTTAAAAAGTTTAGGTTACTGAACACTTGAATTTTCTAAAACACCATTTCTCTCAGAAACAAAAAATGTTTCAATAGAATATCTGTAATGTTCATTATTATCCTCTTATCTTTAGAAAATATGGCATTTGCAGAAAGCTATTTTTAGGTTTTGTTTGTTTGCTTGTTTTGGATTCCCTACCCAGTCAGTGTTACCCCTGGCTTTGCATGCAGGAATTACCCCTGGTAATAATGGGGGACCATATTGAATGCTGAGGATTAAACCAGATTATCCATGTCCAAGTCATATGCCTTAACACAGTGCTATCTATTTAGCTCCAAGAGAAAGTTACTTGTTAACCACAGAAAAATCATTTTACTAGTTGTGATTAAGTTCTATTTGCAAGTTATTTACAATTTAGTGAACAAAACAAGAGATCCTGCATTATTTTTGGTATTAAAATCTATAGTTATCTTAAAATAATTTTTAATTTCAAAAGATAGATCAATCAATTCCAAATATGCCACACTGCAGAAATATCAATTTCATTTTTCTATTATAATCAACATCACATATGTGCATATATAGCAGTTATTTATATAGTTGTCATCATCATGAAGAATTTTACATTGTATTTACTTTGTTTTATATTAATCAATAACCTCTCTCCCTCTCATATAGTGTTCATAATTATTATTATTGATGACTACACAGTGAAGTTGATAGACCTTTTGAAGGAAATCAAAATATTTACCTTTTATGGACAGGAAAAAAATTCTAGTTATAAATGAAAGCAAAGGGTATAAATAAAAAAATTAAAGACCTAAAGCTCTTTATTGTCAGAAGAAAAAAAAATGTGATTAAATGTGTAACATCTTATAATTTTATTTTTTAACAGTGTTTGATCTAAAATGCTAGTCATTACTTATTTTCAAATTTAAAAAATCTAAAAAATGTTCTTGAGCACATGGTACTCATTTGTACTTATGGTTTCAATGTACTTGAGCACTTAACACTTAATTCCAAGCTTGCATTTATTTAAACCTGCCATATAAAAAAGATTAAATAAAATAATTTATTGGTTTTTTATTTATATTTTCACAACTAGCATACTAAAATGAATACTTCCTGGTCATCTATCACTAATAATCATGTGACACATTTATAAAAGTACCATTTTTTAGGACCACAGAGATAGTACAGCATGTGCGGCACTGGCCTTGCATGATGCCTGCATGTATTCAATTCTAATACCCTACAGGGTCTCCATAGCCCACCAGCAGTGATCCCAAAACAGAGAGCAAGGAATATACCATGACTACAACCAGTCTGACACCTAAACCAAAATAATTAATTAAATAAAATTATTTTTGCTATTTGTCACAAGCAAGAGAAATTGTTTTATCATGTAACATATCATATTTGATGAGATAGAGGAATAACCAAAAGATAGAAGTAAAATGGCATTTGTAATAATAATATACAATACTTGGTAATTATTTGGCATGTTTATATTTGCAGCTTTCTTCTAAAACAGTATCTTTTAAATTTACCTTTATTGAACCAGTGATAAAGGATTAAAAATTCTAAACTTTCATCTTCGATATGACATATTGTACTTTGAATGCCACTTAAAGTGACCCCTGAGCACAGAATCAGAAATAAACCTGAGTACCCCAGAAGAAATTCCAAATGTTCCTCTCCCTAAAAGATTTATTTTTAAAAGTGTCAGCATGTCATGGAACTTACAGAATTCAATATTTGTTTAATGATTGATTACATTTTGTACCATTAAAAATGTTGCATCTCGGGGCCGGGAAGGTGGCGCTACAGGTAAGGTGTCTGCCTTGCAAGCGCTAGCGTAGGACGGACCGCGGTTCGATCCCCCAGTGTCCCATATGGTCCCCCAAGCCAGGAGCAACTTCTGAGCGCATAGCCAGGAGTAACCCCTGAGCATCAAATGGGTGTGGCCCAAAAACCGAAAAAAAAAAATGTTGCATCTCTAAAAAAATTTTTAATATCTAATTGAAATTTAAACAATGACAATAAATCTGTGTTTACATACAATGAAGTAATAAAATGACTCAAATTCAGTTCAATTTCATTTGTAACATTGTTAAAACATATGTAGCACTTGAAAACAAAAAATAAATGTGAACAAAACTAAATTTCAAATATTTACAAGTTTTTGCTTCTAATAAAACAAACTTGAATGGGCCTCATTTTTTGAATCCAGGACCTACTGTAATCTGGAGTCTGACAAATTACCTTTCTTGATGAGTATTATGTATATTAAAGGAGAAGTAATTGGAATATTTAAGTGGATTATATTTATACATGTAAACAATATACAGTCAGAAAGCATTGTTTATACCTTATAACAAATACTTTTAATAAAGGTATTTTATGACACTGATTGGTATTATCGATACATAAAAATAATAAAAGCAATCAATTTATAGTTAGTTGTATACATAAATTATCTACGGACTAGACACAGTGAAACTGTAGAAAGATTATTCAATACCTAGCCTTCAGATTTGTTCTTTTCTTTCTGGCCTAAGGCCTCTGTCATTTCCAGTTTTCGTTGAATGTTTGGACAGGCCAAGAAGCATCTAAACTTAATCCTAATGCTCCTTTTTGTGTTGATTGTAGATGGAGGTACAGTGGAAACACTTTATGCCATGTGTCTGTCATTGTTCAATCCAGATGTAAATTGGAACATAAATAATAAACCAGAACTCTGAAAAATCCTAATACCAATAAGCAAAACCAAACAATTCTAGCTGAATACAGTTTATTGCAAATTGAAGTAAAACCACTTATACTAGCATATTAAATATACCACTATAAAACAGCCTCTTATAACAGTTTTTCAAAAACTATCTTTAGATTTTTTACATAATTGGGAATTTCTGTTCATTTATATTAAAAAGGTTTGCTGTAATATAGAAATTGCATACATTCTCATTAATATATATATATAAAACTTGAAAAAATAAGTATTTACATATATTTAATGCCAATACAGAACATATACTACTCTTACCAACAAACTTTCTGTATGCCATTCAGTGGGGTAAAATTCTGTTACTGCATATATAGAAGTTTGCTTTTCTCAAATTACTTAAAAATAAGAGGACTCAGATGGTCATTCAGTAAATATCAAATAAAAACATATCAAATTATCATAGGTGGCATTAGAAAAGGATGAGGACAATACTAGTGGCAAAAACACACCAAGTTCTGTGACTTCTACTTTGAAGAAAAGGTGATATTTTTTTGTTTATGATTCTGCCTTTTTATTTTTTAGCTTTGAAAGAACAGTTTAGCAAAATTTTAATGTCCTGGAACCTTTAGCTGAAGGTAAGGTTTCTGAATCCTCCTTGAGGTAAGCTACCACTGTATGGGACAGAACATATTTTGCCAGCATTGCCCATTTGTTGACCCCCTGATATGATGTCATTGATGTAATATTTTAGTCTGATAATTGAAGAGACAACCAGAATGTCCAAATCTTATCAGGCTATTTCAAGGTAGAGATAACTGAATGTCCTTTTGAAGCAAAATGTAAATAGTCATTATGGTCACATGAAAGTCGATTATCTCTCATATTCTGGTCAGTTTCCAAAGAATGATTTGACAGTTTAAAGCCTAGTACTAGATAAATGAGACTGCATTAGCCAGCTCTGACAGTAAGTAGCTATATGGGGTTTCTGATTTATAAAATTTGAGATCAGCTATAGTATTTTTTTCATTTCTGGACCATCTAAAAAACTAAAGTAGTGGAGGGGCCAGCTAGATAGCATGGAGTTAAGGCGTTTGTCTTGCATACAAAAGGATGATGGTTCAAATCCTGGCATCCCATACAGGGGTCCTCAAACTTTTTAAACAGGGGGCCAGTTCACTGTCCTTCAGACTGTTGGAGGGCCAGAGTATAGTAAAAACAAAAATTACGAACAAATTTCTATGCACACTGCATATATCTTATTTCAAAGTGAAGAAACAAAATGGGAATAAATACAATATGTGGCCCGTGGGCCGTAGTTTGAGGACCATTGCATGTCTCTGAGGCTGCCTGGAGCAATTTCTCAGCATAGAGCACAGAATAGCCCCTCAGTGCTGCTGCTTGTGACTCAAAAAGAAAAACAAATAAATAAAGTAGTGGGTAGGATAGGGGTGCTGTCCTGAATACTTTCAATAGTTAGACTAGTTTTTAGTTATTGCCAAATTGTATTCGACCTATCCTACTTGGATAAAAATATCAGGACCTTACAGACTTTTCTACTTAACTTTCCTGAATAAAGAACCAATGTGAATTTTTTTTCTCAAATTTTCTACTATATTCAAAGGACTAGGAGTGACCACCTATGGATCTATGATGACCACCTTCATATGTGTGTGTGAGTGAAAATCTTAGGAATATCACCTCATTAAGTGGGTTCAGAATTCACAAGAGATGTACAACTTTAAAACATGAACAAGAGGTTATGACTTTTTTAGGTGTCTATACTTAGAATCATTTGATTATAAATACTAACAAGTTACTTTGATACTTTATTAGCAAATTTGACCCTAGGGAAACTACACTCTAGTATTATTATTATTATTATTATTATTCACAATAAAATGCGTTCTTTGAATATGCCAACTTTTGTACAACTACAGTTTTCCAGAATCTTGAAAGTTTAGAACAGGTAGTTGACTTTCCCAGTATGGTGCCTAAATTTCCCCATGGCTAAATGACTGTCTCTCTTTATTATCTTCCTGAAAAGATAATGTTCCATGGATGAGAATATCATTAAAATTTTTAGAGTTTATATCCATTAACTAGACTTAATGATTGTTACTCTGATTGATTTTTCAGACCTCATAACAGAGCTATCAAGCAGTCCCACTTCGGTCAGCCTGTTTGCTTTCCTCTGATAACTGCTAAGTCAGATTTGGCTGACTTACTTCACTTTTCAATTTTCTTGGACCTCACTAGTTTTCTGACCTCCAATAGTGATGCTGAAAGAGTTTCTCTGATACTTTTGCATTCTTGTAAGTATATTAAATATTACTAAATTATTGAGGCTGTTTATTCCGTTTTATATTCTCAATTCCTTCAATCAAAGTCCAATCCCAGGGTTATTCTTTCAACATCTTTCAGGACTTGCTAACTAACTTTATTCATTATAGATTTATTCTTTCTCATGAGGTGTAGAATTCCATAGGATGGGGGTTGGCTCGACTATCTATTTAACAGACAGGAGCAGATGAAGAGTAAATAATTCCTGAGAGCAGCACCTGTTGCCTTATTGAAGAGACTCAGAGAACTTTTACAATATGTGATAAATAATAATTCTCACTACAGATATGTGAAATGTATATATGAATTCTCTTGCTTCTATTAAACCTTATCAAGATATTCATTAAGCTATATTTCTAGGATTTCTTAGCTTTGAGTATTAACACATCATTAAGTCTCTGCATCTCTAAATATTAAATTATATTCTCTTCAAGTCATCAACTATTTATTGCCATCACTGATATTTTTATTGTTTCTTTTCAGGATATTAATATAACTTATATACGTTGTCTGTGTAGATGCACTAATCAGCTGAGCCTTGAATATAACTTGGCAGAAACTTGCTTACAACACGCAATTACTTCTGAAATAATTATATAAGAAAAATACAGTTGTTTAATGGAAAAACACAAGTATTTGATTTCCTCTTACTATGAGATCCATTATATTTTAAAATGGTAGAAACAAAATTATTATAAGAATAGTTTAATACTATGACTAGAATTTTAGTGAAATAAATAATATAAAACATACATGTATTAAAAAGAAGTGTTTTGTCTCCTGGGCTGACCACTTAGTCCAGGAGACCCCCCCCATGCCAGGCTGGCCTTCAAGGCCAGGTCTGGCAACTTAGCTCTGGGGGGATGGGGAGGAAGGAAACTCCTGCCCCATGCACTTTCAAAGTGGAGAGGGAGGCTGCAGCTGGACCCAGAAGACCCCACATGTCAGGCCTCCTGCTCCTCTTCTACTGGCATGGCTGGGAATCTGGGTAGACAGCTGGCCAAAAGCCTCCTGGGCTGACCACTTGGTCCAGGAGAACGAGATCCCCCCATGTCAGGCTGGCCTTCAGGGCCAGGTCTGGCAACTGAGCTCTGGGGGGTGAGGGGGAGGGAAACTCCTCCCCTATGCATACTGGACCCCTGCAGCAGTGTTTTTTCTTAGTAATACTCATTTTCATTTGAGCCCGCGCGACAAATATACTTTTAAAGCATTATCTAAAAATATTCTTTATTCTAGATGGTTCCTACTAAAGAAAAGGAATGACAAAGATTTGGATGATAACACTCAAATAGATCTTTAAAGTCAGTCTTTATGTGGACATGACTTTCTGCACTGACTCCAAGCCGAAACCATAAACAATTCATATATATATATATATATATGTATATATATATATATATATATAGCCCCTATCATGTATTGCCTCTCCCCTACCCTATGTCTTTTCTACCCCCTCATCTCCCAATCCTGATTTGTTATCTTCCCCTAATTTATCCCTCTTTACCCTTAGTTCCTAACTCGGTAGGCACCAAGACCGACCTCCTGCCCCAACAGACCACCTTCCAGCTCCTCAGTGAAAGACACCCTCTGGGTTCCCGTTCTCATGCTTGGGCAAAGAACTACAACCAGCACGCCTGCTGACTCATGCTTGATGGCCCCTCTCACCCCCTCCAAATCGTAGACTGTTACATTATACAGGAATCAGCTTCAGCAAAACCCCCAGCTCAAGGATACTATAGGGTTCCGTAATGCTGCAAAGCATGTCTCAAACTCAAATCTAAGGCCTATGATACAAAAAGTACCATGGCTTTTACTCCCCACAAGAATATATCAAAGACCTAATTGGAAGTCTTATATTGCCTATGGAAGCTCAATACCTGTATAATTATACATCTTAAGATGTGTATTCCTAAATATACAGGTAGCCTCCTCCACCACTTGTTTTATTCAAATTCCTTTTCTTTTTAACTCAGTTTTATTTATTTGTTCCATTTTAATATATACATTTTTTTCTCTATCCTTACCATTTTTGGTGCTGCTTGGTACAAAAAGCCTTGACTGGGATAAAAGCTCAGATCAAAACCAGACCACAGAGACTGTGTGTGCAGCCTGTCATCCTTACCCAGAATAGCACCTGCAACACAGTATGACACCATACGTTTTTGTGTGGGTACAGTAAAAAAAAGGGGAAAACTATAGACACAGAAACAAGACTTATCTTCTAGGGCTAAGAACTCACTTTTTATAGCAGAAGGGTGCCTCCCATCCTGAACATGTGTCATGTGGATACATGTGGATACAACCAGTCCCCAGGAAATTGGACAGTGTTAGTCTAATCCCAAACCCCAGATCCCAGATGTAGAACTGATATAGCTCCAGGCAACACCACAAGGAACTAAGCTCCATTAGGAGATTTATAACACTGCTCTGGCACCAACTTGTGCCAGTTTTGATATGACAATGAGGAAAGGACAACTTGACCTAAGACCAGGTTGTCCTATCACATCACCTAACACTAAATGGAAATCAGAAGAGGTATTGTCCTTTGAAGTGTGAAAAATAAAAGCACCAACAACAGTAAACTGACTTGACAACCGTGACTGAACAGAACCTACCTTGGGACCAATAAGGACAACCCTACCCTAGTCTGTAGCCCAGGACTTCAACAACAACAACAACAAGATGTCTTATTGAAGAGGCCCAACTTGGTCAACAGAGACTGAGCAGAATCTTTGGATCCATAATATCCTAGGCTTCGGCTTAGGGACTGAATGAAAACAGGGAGCAAGTGTTACAGAAGACTGAACACAACAACATTGATGGATAGGAACCTCTAGAACCATAAAGACTCTATCCTAGACCCTGACCTATAACCTGCGCAAATACCAAGATCGCTAGCTACAGTGGCTTGATTTTTTCACACATAACTGAGAGAAAAGTTTCCTGGCACCACAAAAAAGCCTTTGGTATGGGGTAATGAGTATATATGGAGCCAGGGGTTGAGCACATGATAGTATGCTTCAAGGATGGAGAAAACCCTGAATCTCTTAGGCCACAGGAATTCTTTCCCAATGCTTACTGTGCCTATGGGGAAAAAAAAAGTGGTGGGAAAGCCAAACCCTGCCACTCCAGCATCCCTACTTTTTCTTGTTTTGTTTTGATTTGTTAGTTTTTGACTTTATTTTCCTTCTCTTTTTTCTTCCACTTTTCTCTTTTTTTTTTCACTCTTGTGGTTATTATTTGGTGATTTATTTTTATTTTTATTTGCCTGCTGTATTTTTTTTCTTTTTTCTTCCATTTTTTCCTCTCTTTTTTTGGTAGTTGTTACCAATTTTTTTCTCCCTTTTTCTTATCCTTTTTATCTCCAATGATGGTGGAATGGATGCTCAATTTGCAACAAGCTGTAAAGTGGAGACCAGTTGCACTAGCATTCTGGGGGGTAGCAGAGGGAGATATGGAATACGTGCTGCGAACAGGGGTGGAGGGAGGACAGCACTGGTGGTGGGAATGCCCCTCATTCACTGTCACTATGTACCATAAGTGATGCAGTGAAAGATTTGTAATGCACTTTGGTCATAATATAAATTAAAAAAAAGTGTTTTGCTTTAAATATCCATTATAATCATTTATTTTATGGAAAATAAATTAAAATTATATTTAATGTGAATATACTCTGAATCTGTAAAAATTCTCAATATTTATTAAAAATCATAAATATAATTTAAAAATTTCAGGAATATGTATTTAGGAATATGTTCCTAATAGAATTACAACTATATTCTCGGCATTTCTCTCCAATTAAATTTCACACTCATATAATACAAATTTGTATTTCAAAGAAGTGTTTTTGTATTTTTATTTATTGCTGCTTGCTTTTTTTGGTATTAATAAGTAATTAATTATAATTAAGAATATTGATATTAATTAATAATTAATTAATTAATAATCCAGTGATAATAGGGGTTATTCCAGGCTTTGTACTCTGGATACACTCTGAAAATTCAGGGATCATAGGGAATGCTGAGGATAAAACTCAAGTTGTCCATGTGCAAGTCAAGTGTCTTACTTGCTGTACTATTTTCCTGCCCCCAATATAGTATTTTTATAACTTTAAAACAAAATTAAATTTACCTGAAAAATAAATTAAAATAGCATATGAATAAGTCACTTAAAATAAGTATTAAAATAATAGGAAGAATACTTTTTTATAAAGCTAGTTGCATACATGTAATGATTCTTATTTGCTTACATATAAACATGTAGATTAATGAATGACAATATTGAACACAATACCATTGCTATAATTATTAATTGTATCTAGGCAGGAAAGATGGCATCTAGAATCATTGGGAGAAATATCACATCACCTTGACACCAATATAAGCCACCAATGCCTCATACTTGGATGTGAAGTGATATAGATTGCAGAGCCAGTATCAACAGATATTATGACTATTTAATACCTAATATGTTTATCTGAGTAAATGCAATGCTATTATCCTGAAAATAAAATTTCTGATTGAAAATAAATTAAGAATGTACCTATAAATTGGAACTTAAAAATTTAAATAGATGCTATCTTTGTTTTGTTTTTAAATTTTATTTTTATCTTCTAAATAAGGGTTCTCAAATTTTTCATTGAACCTAGGGACATGCATTACTTTGTTTCACCGCATATTTTTGCATTTTTCTATAAAATTAAGAAGAAATAGAGGAAGAAAATAAAAGAGAATGGGGGCCAGGAGCCAAGTGGTCTCAGATGCATTGATGGAGATAAAAAATGACAAAACTAAGTTTCAAACAAAAATCAACAATAGAATCAAGAGATCTAAACAATACCAATATAAGTTTTTATTTATTATTTATTATTTTTTAATTTTTATTTTGAGCAAAGTGGATTACAAATCTCTTACAGTAATTTTGTAGGTGTAAATTAAAAATGGGCCTGTTATACTGGCAGGACAGGGGGCTAAGGGTGGAAGTATAGTCTGCATGCTGGGAACATTGTTGGAGGGTGGTCAACACTGGTGTTGGAAATGGCGACTCTGAAGGACTTTGTAAATCACAATAGTTTCAATAAAATAAAAAAAAATGACAACTCCTTGAAAATGGGGAAAATTTAATCATTGCATATTGGGAACTGGAGATCATACTAAAAGCCCTGACAGGATTGTTTGTAGAACTATCAAAAGATATTCTTTGGCTGGAGATATAGCAGGGAGGTACGTTTGCCTTGCATGCACAAGGATGGTGGTTCGAATCCTGGCATCCCATATGGTTTCCTGAGCCTGCCAGGAGCAATTTCTGAGCCTAGAGCCAGTAGTAACCCCTGAGCGCTGCCGGTTGTGACTCAAAAACCAAAAAATAAGATATTCTCACAAATTTCTGGAAGAGTCCTGAGGTCAGATGGTATATAAGCAGTTAAATCATAGATGCCCTAGTGGGATAAGGAAAGAATATTGTAGTTTGCTTCAAGTATGGATGGCCCCCAGTGGGAGATTTTAAGGGGGAAATGACTCATGTGCTTCCATATGATATATAGTTTTTCCAGCTGTCACAGAGAAAATAGAGATGCCTCCTTCCTAGACAACAGATTGGGAGGAACTGCATAAAAACATATCTACAATTATTTTTGAGTGGTGAGTGCTTTTTTCTTTGAAATTTTTTAATAAGTACTTAATTTAAGCACCGCTGTTAAAAAGGTTGCTTATAATATTTTTCCACAGTTACAATGCTTTGTGATTGAGTTTCAGTCGTGCAATGTACACCACTATTCATCAGTGCACATTTCCCACCACCAGTGTCCTCAGTTTCCTTCCTGCCTTCCTCCCTGCCTGCCTCTGTATCTGATACTTTTCTTTCTCTCTCTCTCTCTCACTCTCTTTCTCTCCCCCTTTTAAAAACTAGTTTGCAATATTAGTACTGAATAGTATCAGAGTATCTTGCCTATCACTTGGTCTGAAGGAGATCATTCTTGTTTGTCCCTCTCCTTCTTACTAACTTCACTCAGCATGACACACACTCGGATAAATCTATGAAGTGGCAAAGAGCACTACTTTAAGTAGTAGTCCAACTGTGTACATGTGCTGGGTTTTTTTATCCTAATTAAATTTAATATTTCCTCTTTCTTCTTTCTTCCTTTCTTTTTTTCTTTTCTTTCTCTAATTTTCTCTTTCTTTTTCTCTTTCTTCCATTATTTTTCTTCTTTCTTTCTCTCTACTTCTTTCTTTCTTTCCTTACTCTATTTTTCATTTATTCTTTTTTTCTTTTATTATTTCTTTCTCTTACTCTTTTCTTTCTATTTTCATTCTTTCTTTTTTATTTTTTCTTTCTTCCACTTTACATCAAATTTATATTTTTATCATAAATTTTTAAAAATAATAATATCTTTGTTAAAGCACCATGACTGCAAACATATTTGTAGTTAGGGTTTAGTCATAAAAAAGAACACCCATTTTTACCAGTGTAACATTCCCGACACTATTGCACCCCATCTCCCTCATTACAGACCTCCTGCCTATATATTGGAGACAAGCATTATATTTCTATCACTCATTAGTATTGTAATGATAATTGTTAGTGTAGTTAATTATCTATCTGCACTCATCACTCTTTGTGGTAAGCTTCATAACGTGGGCCAGTCCTTCCAGCCCTCATCTCCATTGTCTCTGGGTAGTATTACCAGAGTATCTTTTATTTTTCTTATATCTCACAGATGAATGAGAGTATTCTGTGTATATCTCTCTCCCTCTGACTCATATAACTTAGCATAACTTTCCATGTCCATCAATGTATAGGAAAATTTCATGACTTCATTTATCCTGATAGCTGCATAGTATACTACTGTGTACATGTACAACCACTTCTTTAGTCGCCCATCTGGTTGTTGGACATCTGGATTGTTTCCAGATACTGTCTATTGTAAAAAATTCTGCTATGAATATAGGCATACAAAGGGCATTTTTGTATTGTGTTTTTGTGTTCCTAGGTTATATGCCTAGGCGTGGTATTTCTAAAAATATGGGAGCTCCACTTTCAGTTTTTTAATAATGGCTGAATTAGAAGGTATCCCACCAGAAGTGAATGAGAGTTCCTTTTTACTAACATTCCCACTAGCACTGATTATTCTTGTTTTATTTTATTTTATTTTGTGTTGTATACTAGTCTCTGTGGTGTAAGATGATACATAATTATTTTATTGATTTGTATCTCCATGACAATTAGTTATGTTGAGCATTTTTAATGTCTTTTGACCATTTGATTTATTCTTTAAGAAAGTGTCTATTCCAGAGATGCTCCCAAAAAGAAAGTTACAGACCAATATTCCTGATGAAGACAGATGCAAAGATCGTCAACAAAATCCTGGCAAATAGGATCCAATGCCTCATCAAGAAGATCATTCACTATGATCAAGTAGGTTCATCTCAGAAATGCAAGGATGGTTTAAAATCCATAAATCTCTCAACATAATACACAATATCAACAACAAGAAAAATAAAAATCACATGATCATATCAATATATGCAGAGAAAGCATTTGATAAGGTTCAACACACATTCTTGATAAAAACTCTCAGCAAGATGGGACTGAAAGGACCCTTCCACAACATAGTTAAGGCCATCTACCACAGGCCAATGGCAAATATTATCCTCAATGGAGAAAAACTAAAAGCCTTTCCTCTAAATTCTGGTACAAGATAAGACTGTCCTCTCTCACCATTTCTATTCAACATAGTACTGGAAGTACTTGTTATAGCAATTGGGTAGGAAAAGGTATCAAGGGAATCCAGATAGAAAAAGAAGGATTCAAGCTCACACTGTTTGCAGATAACATGATATTCTACTTAGAAAACCCTAAAAACTCTACCAAAAATATTCTAGAAACAATAGATTCATATAGCAACGTGGCAGGCTACAAAATTAACACACAAAAAAATCAATGGATTTTTAAGGCTATTTATTTGTTATATATGTATGTATGTATGTATATATATATATTTCTTTTTATAAAAAAAAACTTTCACCAGTGCAAAATTCCTATCACCAATGTCCCAAGTGTCCCTCCTCCCCCACTCAATCCTGGCCTGTACTCTAGACAGGCTTTCTACTTCCCTCATTTCAGTCACATTTTGTTATGATGGTTCTCAGTGTAATGATTTCTATAATTGCACCCATCACTCTCCGGTGAAATTCAAGTCATGAGCTGGACCTTCCAGTCCTCCTCTCTTTTATTTCTGAGAATCATTGCACAAATGTCTTTTATTTTTCTCAAAACCCATAGATGAGTGAGACCACTCTGTGTCTATGTCTCTTTCTCTGACTTATTTCACTCAGCATAATAGATGTATAGATGTATAGAAAAATTTCATGACTTCAACTCTTATGACAGCTGCATATTATTTTTATTGTATATATGTAGCACCATTTCTTTCATCTATTGAGAGACATCTAGGTGTTTCCAGCCTATTATAAACAGCACTGCCATGAATATAGGTGTGAGGAAGGGATTTTTGTATTGTATTTTTGTGTTCCTAGGACATATCCCTAGGAGTGCTATAACTGGATCATATGGGAGTTTGATTTCCATCTTTTGGAGGAATCTCCATATCGCTTTGCATAAAGGTTGGACTAGACAGCATTTCCACCATCAGTGAATAAGAGTTCCTTTCTCTCCACATCCCCGCCAACACTGCTTGTTCTCATTCTTTGTGATGTGCACCAATCTCTGTGGTGTGATATAGCACCTCGTAGTTGTTTTATTTGTATCTCTCTGATAATTAGTAATGTGGACGGTTTTTTTCGTGTGCCTGTATTTTATTTTGTAAAACTGTCTGTTCATTTATTCTCCCCATATTTTGGGGGGGTTGGTTTACACCTGGCAGCACTCAGGGGTTACTCCTGGATCCACACTCAGAAATTGCTCCTGATAGGCTCAGGAGACCATATGGGATGCCAGGATTCGAACCAATGACTTTCTGCATACAAGGCAAATGCCTTACCTCCATGTTATCTCTCCATCCCCTTCTCCCCATTTTTTGATGGGGTTTAGATAATTTTTCTTGTAAAGTTCTGTTATTGATAACATTAATGGATATTTATACACCAATAATTATAGGGAAGAAATGGACATTAAGAAAATAAACCCATTCACATTAGTGCCACACAAACTTAAATATCTTGGAGTCAGCATGATCAAAGACTTGAAGGACCTTTTCAAAGAAAACTATAAAACCCTGCTCCAAGAAATAAGAGAGGAGGTGCAGAAATGGAAAACATACCCAGCTTATGGATTGGGAGATTTATCATAATAAAAATGGTAATACCCCCCAAAGCATTGTACAGATTAAATGCAAACTTTCTTTATATATATATTATTTAAATACCTTGATTACATGCATGATTGTGTTTGGGTTTCAGTCATGTAAAGTACACCACCCATCACCAGTGCAACAATCCCATCACCAATGTCCCAAATCTCCCTCCTCCGCACCAGACCCCTGCCTGTACTCTAGACAGGCTTTCCATTTTCCTCATACATTCTCATTATTAGGACAGTTCAAAATGTAGTTATTTCTCTAACTAAACTCATCACTCTTTGTGGTGAGCTTCCTGAGGTGAGCTGAAACTTCCAGCTCTTTTCTCTTTTGTGTCTGAAAATTATTATTGCAAGAATGTCTTTCATTTTTCTTAAAACCCATAGATGAGTGAGACCATTCTGCGTTTTTCTCTCTCTCTCTCTCTCTGACTTATTTCACTCAGCATAATAGATTCCGTGTACATCCATGTATAGGAAAATTTCATGACTTCATCTCGCCTGACAGCTGCATAATATTCCATTGTGTATAAGTACCACAGTTTCTTTAGCCATTCGTCTGTTGAAGGGCATCTTGGTTGTTTCCAGAGTCTTGCTATGGTAAATAGTGCTGCAGTGAATATAGGTGTAAGGAAGGGGTTTTTGTATTGTATTTTTGTGTTCCTAGGGTATATTCCTAGTAGTGGTATAGCTGGATCTTATGGGAGATCAATTTCCAGTTTTTTGAGGAATCTCCATATCGCTTTCCATAAAGGTTGAACTAGACGGCATTCCCACCAGCAGTGGATAAGAGTTTCTTTCTCTCCACATCCCAGCCAACACTGTTTATTCTCATTCTTTGTGATGTGTGCCATTCTCTGTGGTGTGAGGTGGTATCTCATCGTTATTTTGATTTGCATCTCCCTGTGATTAGTGATGTGGAGCATTTTTTTATGTGTCTTTTGGCCATTTGTATTTCTTCTTTGTCAAAGTGTCTGTTCATTTCTTCTCCCCAGTTTTTGATGGGATTAGATGTTTTTTTCTTGTAAAGTTCTGTCAGTGTCTTGTATATTTTGGAGATTATCCCCTTATCTGATGGATATTGGGTGAATAGTTTCTCCCACTCAGTGGGTGGCTCTTGTGTCCTGGGCACAGTTTCCTTTGAGGTGCAGAAGCTTCTCAGTTTAATATATTCCCATCTGTTAATCTCTGCTTTCACTTGCTTGGAAAGTGCAGTTTCCTCCTTGAATATGCCTGTAGTCTCAATGTCCTGGAGTGTATTGCCTATGTGTTGTTCTATATATCTTATGGTTTTAGGTCTGATATCGAGGTCTTTAATCCATTTGGATTTTATCTTCGTACATGATGTTAGCTGGGGGTCTAAGTTTAATTTTTTGCAAGTGGCTATTCAGTTGTGCCAACACCACTTGTTGAAGAGGCTTTTCCTGCTCCATTTAGGATTTCCTGCTCCTTTATCAAAAATTAGGTGGTTGTATGCCTGGGGAACATTTTCTGAGTATTCAAGCCTATTCCACTGATCTGTGGGCCTGTCCTTATTCCAATACCATGCTGTTTTGATAACTATTGCTTTGTATTAAAGTTTAAAGTTGGGGAAAGTAATTCCTCCCATATTCTTTTTCCCAATGATTGCTTTAGCTATTCTAGGGTGTTTATTGTTCCAAACAAATTTCAAAAGTGCCTGATCCACTTCTTTGAAGAATGTCATAGGTATCTTTAGAGGGATAGCGTTGAATCTGTATAACGCCTTGGGGAGTATTGCCATTTTGTTTATGTTAATCCTGCCAATCTATGAGCAGTGTATGTGTTTCCATTTCCGCATGTCCTCTCTTATTTCTTGGAGCAGAGTTTTATAGTTTTCTTTTATAGGTCCTTCACATTGTTAGTTAAGTTGACTCCAATATATTTGCGTTTGTGTGGCACTATTGTGAATGGTTTTGTTTTCTTAATGTCCATTTCTTCCTTAGTACTATTGGTGTATAGAAAGGACATTGATTTTTGTGTGTTAATTTTGTAGCCTGCCACCTTGCCATATGAATCTATTGTTTTTAGAACCTTTTTCATAGAGTCTTTAGGGTTTTCTAAGTAGAGTATCATGTCATCTGCAAACAGTGAGAGCTTGACTTCTTCCTTTCCTATCTGGATTCCCTTGATATCTTTTCCTTGCCTAATTGCTATAGAGAGTACCTCAGGGCTATGTTGAATAGGAGTGGTGAGAGAGGACAGCCTTGTCTTGTGCCAAAGTTTAGAGGGAAGGCTTTTAGTTTTTCTCCATTGAGGATAATATTTGCCACTGGCTTGTGATAGATGGCCTTAACTATATTGTGAAAGGGTCCTTTCATTCCCATCTTGCTGAGTTGTGATCAAGAATGGGTGTTGGACCTTTCTCTTCATCTATTCATATGATCATGTGATTTTTATTTTTCTTGTTGTTGATGTTGTGTATTATGTTGATAGATTTACGGATGTTAAACCATCCTTGCATTCCTGGGATGAAACCTACTTGATCATAGTGGATGATCTTCTTAATGAGTCATTGAATCCTATTTGCCAGGATTTTTGTTGAGGATCTTTGCATCTGCATTCATCAGCATTATTGGTCTGTAATTTTCTTTTTTCGTAGCATCTCTGTCTGGTTTAGGTATTAAGGTGATGTTGGATTCATAAAAAACTCTTTGGAAGTGTTTCCATTTTTTCGCCTTTATGAAAGAGTCTTGCCAGGATTGGTAGTAGTTTCTCTTGGAAAGTTTGACAGAATTCATTAGTAAATCCATCTAGGCCTGGGCTTTTTTTTTCTTTTTTTTTTTTCTTTTTTTTTTTGGCAGACATTTGTTTATTGTCTTAATTTCATCAATAGTGATGGGGGTGTTTATATATGCTATATCCTCTTCATTCAACCATGGAAGATTATAAGAGTCCAAGAATTTATCCATTTCATCCAGGTTCTCATTGTTATTGACATAGAGTTTCTCAAAGTAGTTTCTGATTACCGTTTGAATCTCTGCCATATCAGTAGTCATCTCTCCTTTTTCATTCCGAATACAAGTTATCAAGTTTCTCTCTCTCTTTCTTTGTTAGTTTTGCCAGTGGTCTATCAATCTTGTTTATTTTTTCCAAGAACCAACTTCTGCTTTCGTTGATATTGTAGATTGTTTTTTGAATTTCCACTTCGTTGATTTCTGCTCTCAGCTTTGTGATTTCCTTTTGTCTCCTTATTTTTGTATCCTTTTGTTGAGCACTTTCTAGTTCTATGAGCTGCGTCATTAAGCTACTCAGGTAAGCCCTTTCTGTCTTCCTGATGTGTGCTTGCAAAGATATAAATATTCCTCTCAGTACTACTTTTTCTGTGTTCCATAAGTTCTGATAGTTTGTGTCTTTATTATCATTTGTTTCCAGAAAAGTTTTGATTTCTTCTTTGATTTCATCTCGGACCCACTGTTTATTAATTATGAGGCTGTTTAACTTCCAGGTGTTAAAATTTTTCTTCTGTGTCCCTTTAGAATTCATATATAATTTTAGAGCCCTGTGGTCAGTGAAGGTAGCCTGGAAGATTTCTATCCTCTTGATATTATGGAGGTATGTTTTATGTGCCAGCATGTAGTCTGTCCTGGAGAATGTCCCATGTACATTGGAGAAGAAAGTGTATCCAGGTTTTTGGGGATGGAGTGTCCTATATTTCCACTAGGCCTCTTTCTTCCATTTCTCTTCTCAGGTCTAGTATATTCTTGTGGGTGTCAGTCTGGTTGACCTATCCAGTGTTGACAAAGCCATGTTGAGTTCCCTCACAATTATTGTGTTATTATTGTTATTATTTTTCAGATTTGTGAATATATTAAATATTTTGCTGGCCCCTCATTCGGTGCATATATTTTTAGGAGAGTGATTTCTTCCTGCTCTTCATACCCTTTGATTAATATAAAATGTCCATCTTTTACCCTTCCAACCTTCCTGCGTATAAATTTTGCATGATCTGATATTAGTATGGCCACTCCAGCTTTTTTATGGGTGTTGTTTGCTTGGACAATTTTTCTCCAGCCTTTTATTTTGAGTCTCTTTGTTCTGACTATTCAGGTGCATTTCTTGTAGAAAGCAGATGGTTGGATTGAGTTTTTTGATCCATTTAGCCACTCTGTGTCTCTTATCTGGTGCATTTAGTCCATTGACATTGAGAAAAAGAATTGTCCTGGGATTTAATGCCATCTTTTTATCAAAATTTGGTGTGTCTTTTAGTTAGTCTTGTCTTAAATTAGGTCTTTCAGTTTTTCTCTTAAGACTGGTTTTGTGTCTGTAAAGTTTCTGAGCTGTTTTTTGTCTGTGAAACCATGTATTCTTCCGTCAAACCAGAAAGTGAGTTTTGCTGAGTATAATATTCTAGGTGAAGCATTCATTTCATTGAGTTTTGTTACTATGTCCCACCAATGCTTTCTGACTTTGAGTGTTTCTGGTGACAGGTATGCTGTAAATCTCAAGGATGCTCCCTTGAATGTACTTTCCCTATTTGATATTGCTGTTTTCAGAATTTTGTCTCTATCTGTGGGATTCATCATTGTGACTAGGATGTGTCTTGGGGTATTTTTTATGGGGTCTCTTTTGGTTGGTACTCTTCGGGCATGCAGGATTTGACCCCATATATTCTTTAGCTCTGGAAGTTTCTCTTTAATGATTTTCTTGACCACTGATTCTTCCTGGAAATTTTCTTCCTGGGTTTCTGTGACTCCAATGATTCTTAAGTTGTTTCTGTTGATCTATCATAAACTTCTATTTTCATCTGTTTCCATTCTTTGACTAATTTTTCCATTGTCTGTTCATTTGCTTTAAGTTTTTTTCCAATCTCTCCCACTGTATGGAGTTGTTACTTATCTCATCTTCCACAGCACCAATTCTTTTCTCAGCTTTTGTTACCCTGGTGTAGAGCTTATTTATTTTGTCATTCAATTCATTTACTGAGTTTTTCAGCCCTGTTATTTGACCTGTTATTTTAGTTTGGAGTTTTGTGATTTCTGTCTTCATATTTTCTTGGTTCTTATTAGTGTTCTGTTCAACTTGATCCATGGTTTCTTTGAGTTCTTTGAGCATCTTCCATATTGCTTGTCTAAACTCCTTATCTGAGAGATTGATTAGTTGGTTGGTCATTTTCTGGTCATCAAAATTGTCATCTTCATTCTCTATGTCTGATGCTGGCCTGTGTTTTTTTCCCATTGTCAAACTTGTATTGTAGGTTTTTCTATGTGTTGTGGTGCTATTCATTGGCTACATCATGTATGTGGACAAGCTCCTCTGGCTCCCCCTTTTATGGGTGGGTTGACTTGCCTCCAAGGAAGGGGTGTCCTCTGTGGATGAAGCCTCACACAGGATCAAATCTTAGGCCCAAGTATGCAGCAGAGAAGACAGTCTGGGGAGAAAAGCTGGGCTTCAGTAATCCAGCACAGTTCTTAGTGTGATTTTTTCTTCTTGTTGAAATGGTGTTCTTTCCTTAGAGAGAGTGCATTGGCATGTAACAAAGCAGAGCGGTCTTGCTCTACTGGAGCCTCTTTTAGGCCCTATCCCAAGAAATTCAGGTGACAGGACAGGAAACAGACACACAAAGGCAGCACTCACAATATTTCCCAGCCTGACTTCACAAACAAGTGACCTGACTTCTGCAAAGTACTGCTTATAGCCAGTTTTCACATTATGAAGCAGTTCCTTGGTTTCCTGCCCTTGAATGAGCCTCTGGGAGAGCAAGTTTTAGGAAGCCTCTTTTTGGCCCACTCCCAAGAGTTTCAGGTGACAGAACAGGAGACAGACACACACAGGCAGCACTCACAATTTCTCATGGTCAGGCCCCCGTATGTCTTAGATATTAGCCCTATATCTGATTTTATTCTTTGAATGGCCTTTGTATCCTAGGCACTATTTTCTTTATGATTCAGAAACTTCTCAATTTAATATGGTTCCATTTGTTTATCTCTGCTTCCACTTGTTTGGACTGTTGTGTTACTATTTGAAAATGCCTTTAGTCTCAATGTCATGGCGTGTTTTACGTATGTGTTATTCTATATTCATGTTATATGGGTCTGACATCAAGATTTTTAATCATTTTGATTTGACATTGTGTGATTTTATATGGAGTTCCAAGTTTGCTTATTTGCATATGGCTAACCAGTTGCCCCAACACCATTTGTTGAATAGGCTTTTATTCCTCCATTTTGCTCTTATTACCTCTTTATCATAGATTAATTGAATGTATGTCTGGGGGACAGTCTCTGAATACTCAAGTATTTTTCATTGATCCAAGTGTCTGTCTTAATTTAAATACCATGCTGTTTTAATGACCTACTTGCTCATAATGTATAACCTTCTTTATGAGGCATTGGATTTTATTTACTAGAATTTTGTTGAGGATCTTTGCATCTATATTTATCAGTGATATTGGGCTGTAGTTTTTTGTTTTTGCAACATCTTTCTCTGCTTTTTATATTAGGGTGTTATTAGCTTCATAAAAACTATTTGTTATTGTTTCTGTTTCTTCAAGTTCCTGGAAATCCTGAAGAGTATTGGTAGTAGGGCCTCTTGAAAGGTTTGAAAGAATTTGTTAGTGAATCTATATGGACATGAGCTTTTGTTTTTGGGAATAATTTTGATTTCTATTTTAACTTGCTCAATAGTGATGGGTCTATTTTGATATGCTAGACTATCCTGGTTCTGCCATGGAAGATAGAGTTCAACAGTTTATTCATGTTTTCCAGGTTCTCTTGTTTTGTAGCATATAGTTTCTCAAAATAGTCTCTAATAGACCTTTAAATCTCTGTAGTAACTATGTTACTCACACTTTTTCATTTTTATTTTGGTTTATTAAATGTATCTCTCTCCCTTTACTTGTGAGCTTTGCTAATGGTTTATTGATCTTGTTGATTTTTTTTCAAAGAACCAACTTTTACTTTATTGATCTTTTGAATTTTCTTTGGCTTGCTATTTTATTAATCTTTTGCCCTAAAATATGTTATTTCCTTTTACCTACCTACTTTTGCTTCATTTTGTTATCACTTGCTAATTTTATAAGCTGTGCCATTAAGTTTTAATGTAGGTCCTCTTTTCCTTTTTGATGTGTGCTTGTAACGCTATAAATTTCCCCTTAGTACTTGCTTTTGCCATGTCCCAAAAATTTTGATAATTTGGGTCTTATTTGCATTTCTTTTCAGGAATCTTTTGATTTTTTTTTGATTTCTTCTCTGACCCACTGATTGCTCAGTTTTTAGCTATTCAATTTCCAGTTGTTAAAATTTTTTTCTATTTGTCATTTTTGTAGTTTACTTCTAACTTTAGTACATTATGATCTGAGAAGGTAGTTTGTTTAAGTTTGATCCTCTTGTTTTTATGGTGTTAAGTTTTATGGGTCAGGATGCAGTCTATCCTGAAGAATGACACATGTGTACTTGGAAAGAATGTGTGTCCAGTTTTCTGAGGAGTGGAAAGGTTTTCTATTTTTTATATATAGTATATAATGTTTTTTGTTTTGGGGGCCACTCCCTATGAATCTCAGGGGTTACTCCTGGCTATGCGCTCAGAAATGGCTTCTGGCACAGGAGGACCATATCGAATGCTGGGGATGAAACCAAGGTCCATCCTGGATCTGCCCCATGTAAGGCAAAAATCCTACTGCTGTGATATTACTCTGGCCCAGAAACAGTATATTCTAGTTAGGTTTCATCCTGGTTGACATATCAATTTTTGACAGGGTGGTGTTGTGGTCTCCCACTATTTTGTGTTTCTATTGATGTCTTTTTTCAAATTGTAACAAGTGTTTGAAATAATTTGCTGAGTCTCATTTGTTCTGTATGTAGGAGAGTGATTTCTTCCTGTTATAAACTTCCCTTTATTATTATAAAATGTCATCTTTATTCCTTATAACTCTTTTGTCTCACCTGAATATAATAAAAGAAAGGGCAATTTGGACTTCACACAGTCAAAAACATTTTGCCTTTATCAGCAAAGGTATGTTTGCTATAAAATTTGACACTGAGGGTTTTGATACTTAAATTTATTTAGATATAAAAATTTAACTAATTTTACAGTTTACAATCAGAAATTTAAATCTTTAATGCAGACACATAAAACAAAAAAATCCTCAATTTCCACTCAGTAAAATCATAGTGAATTCAGATAAGTAATATTATTGTTAATGCAATAATAAATTCATCAACAGTACAAAACAATAGGGTCAGAGATATCGTATATAGATATAGTATATTAAAAATTTTGTCTTCCATGCAGTAACCTGGTTTAATCCTGATCCTGCCAATTGCAATCCTTAAACAAAAAGCTGTGTGTAAGCCCTGAGTACCACCAGACATGGCCCAAATACCAAAAGTAAATAAAAAAAAATATGTGGAGGTGATATTACTAAAATTTTAGTTCAATACTTTATATTTCTAATCAGAAATTTTTCTAGTATTTGAATTTAATAGCAATGATTGTACAAAAAGACATCACATCACATACCACACAGAGCATATATATATGTATGCATTATACATATAAATATGTATACATATAATTAATAATTGAAAGCTATTACATTGTAAAGACTCACTAAAATTGAGCCATATATTTCACAATGCTTCTAATCACTATTTTTCTTATTTTTGTTGAATATAATGTCACTTGTACTACTTAAAACTGTGTAAAATAATGGCTAGGTAATTACTAGTTTTCTGTATGTTCATGTGACCACAAATTATTGAAATCTATCTCAAATTGTCAGCATCCAGTCCCATTAGTCTCTTACTAAGTTTCTAAATGCATGAAGTAACAGGGATGTGCAGTTATTGCTGGCAGCTGCAAATAGACTGCCTACAGCTCTGTTTTTGTAAAGAAATTTTTCAATTAGTGAAAGCCATGGGCATCAGCTTTTAAAAAAGAGAAAAAGAATTTCTCTATAAATCTTTGATCTTTTTGCTGCATCATGTTTTTCATGAAAGACAGTCACCATGCTAAGGCTTAAAAAGCTTCTACAAAATAAGTTCATTTTCAAGCTAGCAAGATTAAAGACTTAAGAGTCTCAATTCAAATAATGGTGAAGGAAGAAAATGTTAAATTTAGATCCTGTTTATAAGAGACTTGATAGATTTAAAATTAGTTAAGAAGTAATAAAATATGTGAAAGAACTTATTTCATTCACTTCCATTTGATTTGATAATATCAATATTTTATAATTTGCATAATTATTCCTTTCTAATCTTTTCTGACTAGCCATTACTTTATGAAACTATTAGTGATTTTATAGGAATCTTTGGCTCATAAAAAGTCCTTTCAATAAGTTGTTTTTAACCTGGGGACTCTTTCTGATGAGGAATATATATGACAAAAGAGAAGAGAAACTTTAGGTTGAGAGAGAGAGAGAGAGAGAGAGAGAGAGAGAGAGAGAGAGAGAGAGAGAGAGAGAGAGAGAGAGAGAGAGAGAGAGAGAGAGAGAGAGAGAGAGAGAGAGAGAGAGAGAGAGTAGAGGTTAAGACCCATTGAATTTCATGTGACTAACCATCTGACACCACATTGTCAACTGAGCACTGTGGGATCAAACCCCAAGCAGACATATAGGAGCACTGACTGAATTGAGAAAAACCAGCAAGCACTATCACCACAATTAACTCTGGCTTTATCATTCAAGCATTTTCTTATAGCTTTAATTTTACTTTACTCCCTCATGAAGAAAACCAAGTTGGTATTTGGTTCATGGTATTTGTAGAATATAGTCTGTCAGAAGGCTCAGATATAGTATTACATATTAAGAACTGTAACACCAAAAAAGAGACAATTAGGATAAAAGAGACAAGTCAGAGGTTAATCTTGATTTCTTTGCATGCTTGGTACCATTGAATTGTGGTACTTGTTCAATCCCTGGTACCACATAATTCTCAAATATTGCCAAGAATATTTCCACAACACAGAGCCAGAAATATTTCCTGAATAATATTGGATGTGTCAGAAACTCCACCTTCAAAATAAACTTTTTAACACAACAAAAAATTAATTGAGCAAAATTATACATATATCTTTAATAACACTCTCTAGGTAGAAATAAAATAAGAGCAAGGCCGGGAAATAGGAAAATATATATTTTGGAATTCTCTGGTCAGAGATAAACATTTCTCTTCTCGGTAGCTTATGGACAAATGATAAGAATTTGTCAATATTTGTAGAAGGTTGATGTGGATTTATGTATATTTTAAGAGATATTTTCACTTCCTTCTTAAATATATAAATATGTCCTCTTATTAAATTTTTTCATAATTTTTTTAACAATGTAACAAAGAATGTGGTTTTCTATCTCCTTTTCGCTTCTTTCTTTCTTTTTTTTTACCTTTTTCTTTCTTTTTTTTTGTTTGCTTTGTTTTGTCTTGTTTTGGAGACTCACCTAATAGTGCTCATGTACCCCTATCTCTGAGCTCAGAAATAACATCTGCATATTATACAGAACATATCTTATAGACCATATCTCACAGGCCATACAATATGCCACAGGTCTGGCCTTTCTGAAATATAAGCATCTTACCATTGTTTTATCTCTCCACTCCCACACTTCATGTGATTTTATAGACTCATATTACAGAAAAAGATATTTTGAATATCACTTTATTTAAGCATCCCTGTTACAAAATTGTTTACGATTACTTTTCTGTCATAGAATGTACAACATGGTTTCCTTCACTAGTGCTCTTTTCCTGTCACCAAGTTTCCCAATTTGCTTCCTATCTACTCCCCTCTGCCTGTCTCTGGGCAGTCATTTTATTTCTCTCTCTCTCTCTCTCTCTCTCTCTCTCTCTCTCTCTCTCTCTCTCTCTCTCTCTCTCTCTCCCTCTCTCTCTCTCTCTCTCTCTCTCTCTCTCTCTCTCTCTCTCTCTCTCTCTCTCTGCCTCTCTCTCTGTCTCTGTCTCTGTCTCTCTCACTTTTCTCTTTCCTTTTTGACATTGTTGTTTGCACCACTGTTAATGAAGGGGTACCATACATGTCACTTAGGATAGGAAGATAATTTTTTCAGCACAGGTCTATTTGCAATTATTTTGTTCAATACAGTGTATGAAGGTTGGAATCGTATTCACTTAAAGTATATATGCCTTTAGTTAGGTATTTCCCAAATGTAGACTTAGCAAAAATAGCTGGGTAATGACAAAGACTAAGTTCATTTATATTTTATTCAGAGAAAGATACATATATCAACTTAAATATATATGCTTTGCTTTGAAAGTATTCTTAAATGAACTGTGTGCTGTATATTCATTATTATTATTTTACTGAGTTAATAAAAATTGGGTATTCAATAAAATAATAACTATAATGTCTGCTTTTCAGTACATTCAAAAAGCTATAGAAGATAATTGCTATGCACAAATCATTGCTCTAGTTATCCACAAGGTGTAAGAATTATTTCATCCTTTATAAACTAAAACTGAATTTAGAAACAGTTGCACTTGATTTGAAATATATTTCTTAGATATAAAAGCATACTGATTTTTTTAGTTTTAATATTTGGAGTACCTTACATTGTTTAATTTATCTTTATCATTTTTATTAAAGTACTAGCAGGATTTATAATACTTTTACAAATACTTGTCATCATTACCGCCCTACATCAATATGCCTGCTTCTTCCATCAGTGTCTTAAGGGACTCTCCACGCCACAGTCCCTCATCCATATAAGCTTAGTTTTATAGACAAAAATTTGCATTTCTGATGATTTTGGTTATGTGTTGTTTTCTTACTATGTTTTTTTATATTGCATATATGAGAAGTATTATTTTATTATTTATTGTGGAGATAGTAACACATTAATCTATAGCTAAACTAATATTGCACAAACTTGTTTATAAATGGTGAATTGATGATTTTTAATACAGCTTCTATTTCTCTTTTAAAGGTACATGAATGTAAAAGAATAAGAAGTATTCATATTTTATAATATAGTTAAAACTGATATTAAATGAATAAATTATATATATGGGTTTGGGGGTCATATATACATATGTATATATATATATATACAATTCATTAAAGGAAACCTGAGTTCTGGCCAGGTGTGACCTCATAACCCATATATATGTATATACATGTATACATACAATTGATTTAAAAAAACACAAGTTTTGTAGTTGCCTTTGTTATATCCATATACTGATTAAATTTGTTGGAACTGAGAGTGATGGTAAGAATGCAGTATTGATTGGGAAATATATCTTTTTATTCTATCGTGTTTGTTACTAGATCACAACCTAGTCTGGTAGTAGGGTGACACTTCTTTCAGTAATTATCTTCCTGGTAGTGCAGGCCTAAAAGTTTGGTGTTTAGCCGGGTCTTCTGCTAGTGATATTTGAAGTGAAGAGGAGCAGTAAAATTTCAGAGATAAAATAGGATTTCACCAGCTCTGCATGTTCCATATGAACTGACCAATCTCCCTGGTCTTAAGGGTATATTTCTATTCTTGCCTGTTTTTTAAAATCAGTTTTGGAGGAGTCCAAAGAAGTGCTCAAAAGACTTGGGGAACCAATTGATCTTGGCCAACTGATTCAGTAGATCAATGAAAGGACCTAAAGATGCTAGCATGTATTGTTCATGCCAGCAGTTACCTTTAGAGAATTCATGGGCTCACCATAATTTATCTAGCAATGCTCAAAGGAATTAAACCTAGATTGCTATCAGGGATTAAACCTAGATTGGAAAGACTCCAAGATTGGGAACTACTAACCTACCTACTACTACTACTACTAGCCACCTATTCTTTATTCAACTAAAGAATATTTTTAACTAGACAGTTTTTATTAATCATGTCAACATAATAAACTTATGTTATATAAAATATATCAGAAGGAATTTGAAGTTAAGATAGATATTAAAGGAGTTAAGGCACTTACCTTACATGTTGAATAGGACTTAATCCCTAAAACTGCATATGGTCTCCTAAGCATTTCTTTAAATCAGAATCTAGATTCCTGATTCTGATTCAAAATCAAGAGTCACCAGTGAGCGTACTTCAAATATAGGCATACTCTCCAAAATATGAGACTCGGTTTTTATACATAATATTTTTATTTTGTGGGTACAAATAATGTACCAGAAATGTCAACATGCTTCTAAGAATAACATCTTATTTAATTAAGTACTGTAATTACCCTGAAAATAAACAGTGAAATTTTATAGATATGAAGATGAACAAGGTGAATATTTTACCTAGTTAGCTGTAAAATGAAAAGATAGTGGTAGTAGGGACTAATTTAAAACTACCTATTTGCACTTACATGTGGCCCACCAGGGACCCCGACCAGCGGGTAAAGCTGGTGACCACGTCAGTAATTCGCAGTTCTCGAAGAGGAATCCAGCCTGAAATAGAAGAGGGACTGGGAAACAAAGAGACTCGAGACGAAGGGTTCCGATCAGGAGTCCGTTTAATAAAGGGAGAAATAGACTTTTTATAGACAATACAAAACAAAGAGAGTTGGGGCGAGGCACAATAGGAATGGCTGTAACTTTCCATGGGAATATCTTGATTTTCCAAGGTTAATAAGATTATCATCATTCAAGAGATCCACATTATCTTTGAGCAACAAAATACAAAATCTAATCTCAGCTTGGGCCTTTTGACCCCTGTCTTTACAAGGACATCTTGGAGCCTAGTGACTCCCTAGCTCTAGGCTATTTCTATTTCTTTGGGTCCAAGGACAAAAAGGCCATATCTACTTGCAAGCAGCTTGTAAGCACTTTGGCTCAGACTTTCAGAGACTCCATTTTGATTAGTTAGAGGGCTTTTTAATTATTCCAAACAGTCCCCAACACTTATATACTTTCTTGAAGCTTTTTTGGTGGCATTTTTGTCAGAATTAACTAATTTATTGACATTATACTTGACATATATTGACAGCATGCCTTAACTCAGGCCTCTTTGATTTTCACATGCCTTCCTTTTTAAGATTTTTAGATAATTGATTTTAAGAGCTATCTAGAATAATCATGTTATTAGTGTTGATCAACTTAAACACTATAATGATAATAGAGAATTAATACACTAATCTCTAGATACCTCTATAGAAAACATATACATTCATTTTTTCTATAATTTTAAAAATCAGGGGCGGCGAGGTGACTCTAGAGGCGCTTGACTTGCAAGTGCTAGTCAAGAAAGGACCGCGGTTCGATCCCCAGGCACCTCATATGGTCCCCCAAAGCCGGGGCAATTTCTGAGCACTGAGCCAGGAGTAACCCCTGAGCATCAAACAGGTGTGGCCTGAAAAAACCAAAAAAATATCAATAAACAAGTTACAAAGTTGTCTGTATTTTTAAGAGGGGTGGTTCTCTTGGCTATGCTCTTGATTACTTCTGGGTATTTGCTTAAAAATAATTCCTAAAGTTTAGGGCACCATAAAAGATGATGAGATTGAAGTTGGGTCAGCCATATGCAAGACAAATAATGCTCTACCCACTATAGTTTTGTTTCAGACCCAGAAAGACCTTTTATATTGACTTCCAACCATTTTATTGAAGATATAGCAAAACAATAAAACAAAGAAATCAAGAACAAAGCAATGGATTAAATAATTAAGTACACTATGTTCTTTATTTTGACTCCAAATTCTAAAGTTTTATGATCATATCTTGTTAATTATTTTTGTTGGAGGGGCTTCTATTATTTCCAGAGTCTACTAGGACATCCTCGGTGGTGCTCTGGAAAAGAAAGTAAGGCATACATACTAGCCTTTATATTCAACATGCATACTAGCTTTTATGTTCATCTTATAATATGTAACTACCCATATCCTAAGTGCTCATGTTAATTTTCTTAAATGAGTATTGTCAGGGGTAATTGAAATATTTAGATATATTAAATTATGGTTTGCCAAGTTCTTCATTTATTTATTTACTAAACTATTTTGGTCTCAATAGACCATGTAAATGAAACTATCAATGGTTAACCCTTAAGATTAATTTTTATTAGAGGAATTCCACTAGTCCCCAATCACTCTATCTTTGATTTATTTTGCTATTTTACACAATGGCCATAAAAAAGCACAATTAATTTGAGGTTAATTGATATTGTATAGTATCACAAAGTAATAATAAATCTTATTTATATTCAATGTAAAAGGAACTCTTATATTTAAATCACATATTTTCTCAATATTTCTTTGTGATTATTTCTATTTATAGCTTTGATATATAAAGTTTATCTTTACGGAAGCTAAGTAGTTTTATTGGCATTTTTATTCTAATTGTTTAGATTTCTCTGGCATCCCAGAAAATCTCAGAGGTTCTTACAGAATGCTTATTGTGGCTCTAACATCAATCCATAGAAGGTTCCAGACTGTGTTTAGCCTTCGGGTGGTGGATCAGTTATAAATCCTCCAGAGCCTATTTGACAGTTCAATTTATTTCAAAGTGGTCAGAAATCTGGAACTCTCATACAAGTAATTGTCTCTCTTTTCAGTTGGCTTTTTTTCCCTTTTATTCTTTTAATTTTTTAGTAAGATGTGATGAAAGTAGAAGCAAAATTAATGGAAAATGAGGTCTACAGGTGAATGCATCCTTCTAGTTCTTCCTGAACAGGTCATGGACTGAAATGTGTCCTGAATCAAGGTTATAGAGAGAATGACTATAGAATTTCTTTATAGGTCTTATTTCTAACTCCTCCTGTAACTGCCAACTCTAGTGGTACATTGTTGATTTAAAGATGTGGATAAAAGCCAATTGGCCCACAATTAATCTATACAAAAGTAAAAGGTAAAATGGCAATTTAAGAGGAGAGGCAGATGTGATTTAGAGACCATTGAAGAGATGTTTGCCCTTAAACCTGAAATGTTACTAAATCATTAGCACCTAAACCAGGTTTAAGAAAACTATGGGCTACAGGACAGTACCAAATTAAAGATAGGCCATCAGTTTCCATAGCATTAAAAACTATGATATGATAAGCATAAAAATAGTATAGCTAATTAATTCTTTTGATGCTACCTCTGGCTCTGTGCTCAAAAATCACTTCCAGCAGGCTTGTAGGGCCATATGAAATACTAGGGATGGAACCCAGGTTGGTCCCTGGTAGGCACATGTAAGGCAAATAAATGCCTCACTACTGTGTTATCACTCAGGCCTCAATTATATTTTTAGGAAGTGAAAAATTAATATAAAGAATTTTAAATAAATGTTTCACTAGGTATAAAAAAACCTTCAAAACTGAAATATGGGTTTACATAAAAAATTTAAGAAATCTAATTTATTGGGTGAGTCTCGGACCGGAGCTCATGAAGGGTGTCTATCCAGGGAGCTGTGAGTTCCCGGGACAGGGCAAAGGACTGTGGGGAGTTTCCGACTGGAGCACATGGAGGGCGCCTACCCAGGGGAGACATGAGTTCCCGGAACAGGGCAGAGGGTGTGTGGGGTGTCACCTACCAGAGCAGACACGACAGAGGGTGTGTGGGGAGTGCCAACCGGAATGCGTGGAGGGTGCCTATTTAAGGGAGCTGTGAGCCCCTGAGACAGGCCAGGGGATGGTGGAAGGCCACCTACCCGAGTGTGTAGTGAGCGCCCACCCAAAGGAGCCCACTCTTTGACATAGCATGGGCAGCCCAGGGGACCCTAGGTCCGTGAGGCCAGGGAGAAAGGCCAGTGGGAGCACTTGTGGGGATTGCCAACTCATTAATCTATCATACACAGCTCAGGGAGACAGAGAGTCAGGAGGACCAGTGACTAGAGGGGCAAGAAGGAAGCACAGGCTGGCTCCCAGGTGGGGAGGGCTAGTGATCTAGGCTCAAGAGCGCCCTCTACCATTGTGGCCAGGAGTGAACCTGCACTGTCTGGCAGGAAGGGGGTGGCGATAGGCCAGACTTGTCCAGAGGACGAGAGGACAAAAGCTCATAACCCAACATACTCACATAGAGCCACACCCAGAGAAGGGACCCAGCCCCATGCCACAGGTGGCAAAAGCAAGCTGAAACCTGAAGGCACTGCACTCCAAACCAAACCAATAAATGCAAAGAAAGATGGGTAAACAAAGGAAAACATTAACAACAGGGAAGATAGAGAGAAATCAGAACAAGTTTCCAAGTCCACCAAAATGCACAGACCCAAGAGAGGAAGACCTAAAAGCAGCCATGAGAATAGAATTCCAAGCTATGCTAGAAGAAATGAAAGACATACTGGCCAGAGATTAAAAGACATCAATAGATGAACAAATGAACCAACATAAACAAGAACTGCTACAAAATATGAAAGACTCCATACAAACAGAATTAAATGAAATATGTATAACCATAGAAAGCCAGAAGAGCAGAATTGCACAGCTCAAGAATCATATAGAACAACTCAAAAATAAACTGCAAACAAAAGACAACAAAGAAGCCAACAAAGAAATAAAAGGTAAAGCACTGGAATTAAAAGTCCAGTATTTAATAAACAAATACAAAAGAAACAATCTAAGAATTGTAGGTATACCAGAAGGGGAGGAAACAGGGAAAGGGGAAGAACAATTAGTCAGGAAGATAATAGTGGAAAACTTTCCTACCCTCTGGAAAGACACATCTGAGCAAATCCAGAAGGTGAAAAGAGTTCCCAACAAAATAGACCCCAACAAACCAACTCCAAGACACATATTAATCCAAATGGCAAAAACAAAGAGAAAGATGACCTACTTAAAGCAATAAGGAAGAAAAAACCCCACATACAAAGGAAGGAACATTAGAATCAAACCAGATCTCCCATGTGACATACTTCAAGCAAGAAGACAGTGGGATGACATATTTAAACGTCTGAGTGAAAGAAATTTTCAACCTAGAGTCTACTATCCAGCAAAACTATCATTCATATGGGAGGGAAGAATAAAATCATTCTCAAACAAAAATGAAGTCGCATTATTTGCGCAAACAAAACCAACCCTAAATGACCTACTCAGAGACAAATTACACAGTCCAAACCCCCGTTTGTAACAACAACCACCCCAAACAACATAACTGCACAACAGCCCTTTCTATTAATAATCTTCTTAAATGTTAATGGGCTAAACTCTCACATAAAAATACACATAATAGAGAACTGGATTAGAAAACATAAACCAGATTATTGCTGCCTACAATAAACACACCTACAAGTAAATGATAGGCACAGGCTTAGAATAAAAGGATGTAAATCAATTATCCAGGCCAATGAAAAATTAAAAAAAAAAGCAGGGAGAGCCATTGTTATATCAGACCAAATTGCATTCAACCTCAAGAAAGTGAACAGAGACAAAGAGAGTCACTACTTACTGATCAGGGGAACACTAGATCAAGAAGTTCTAACACTGGTTAATATCTATGCATTTAATGCAGAGCCAGCAAAATATGTATGGCAACTGTTTGCAAAACTGGAGAAACACGTGAAAAAAATGTGATAGTACTAGGAGATCTTAATACTCCACTATCACCACTGGACAGATCCACCATACAGAAAACTAACAAAGAAATAAGAGTTCTAAATGAAAAATTAGAAGAACTAAGGCTAATAGACTTATATAGGGCCCTCCACCCCCAGAAAGAAGAATGCACATTCTTCTCAAAGACACATGGAACCTTCTCCAGAATAGACCATGCCTTAGGATACAAATGTAACCTGCATAAAATCACAAAGATAAGGATCATTAGAATCATCCTGCCATATCACTATGCAACAGAGATCAAAATTGACTGTAAAAAGAAGCAATGGAGAAAATCCAACACCTAGAGATTAAACAACATACTGCTCAAAAACAGCCGGATCAAAGAGGTACTCAAGAAAGAAATAAAAAGATTCCTTGAGACAAAAGACAATGAAGAAACAACTTGTCAAAACTTGTGGTACACAGCAAAAGCAGTAATCAGGGAAAACACATAGCAATACAAACCTATGTCAGGAAAGAGAAAAATGACAAAATTAGCAGTTCAGAGGACCATATTAAGGAACTGGAACAACAGCAACAAAGAAACCCAAACACAATCAGAAGACACAAATTAATAAAAACCAGAGCAGAAATAAACAACAAGGAAACTAAGAAAACAATACAGACAATCAATGAGACCAGGAGTTGGTTTTTTGAAAGAATAAACAAGATAGACAAACCACTGGCAAGACTCACCAAAAAAAGAGGGAAAACACCCAAATAAGCAGGATCACAAATGAAAGGGGAGAGATTACAACAGAACCCCAAGAAATCCAGCACATCATGAGGACATATTATGAACATACTCAGTTAAGCTAGAGAACCCAGAACAAAGTGACAAATTCTTGGAAAAATACGAGCTTCAAATACTAAAAAAGGAGGATTTAGAAAGCCTAAACAAGCCAATAACATCGGAGAAAATTGAAACAGTAATTAAGAAACTCCTCAAGAACAAAAGTCCAGGCCCAGATGGTTTTACAGGTGAATTCTATCAAACATTCCATGAAGAATTACTTCCACTGATCCACAGGCTCTTTCAAACCATGAAAAGACAGGAATCCTCCCCAATTCCTTTTATGAGGCTAATATCACTCTGATTCCCAAAGAGGGCAAAGATACCACCAAGAAAGAAAACTACAGACCAATCTCACTAATGAACATAGATGCAAAAATACTCAACAAAATCTTAGCGAGCCGAATCCAGCACTACATCAAAATGACCAAGTGGGCTTCATCCCAGGGATGCAAGGATGGTTCAACATATGCAAATCAATCAACATCATACACCACATAAATAATTAAAAAGAGAAATTCCACATGATCATATCAATCGACGCAGAGAAGGCATTTAACAAAATCCAACACCCATTCATGTTGAAAAACACTAAGTAAAATAGGTCGGGAAGGAACATTTCTCAAGATAATTACAGCTATCTATGAAAAGCCCACAGCCAACATTATTCTTAATGGTAAAAAACTGAAAGCATTTCCACTAAGGTCAGGAACTAGGCAAGGATGTCCACTCTCTCCACTCTTATTCAGCATAGGCTTAGAAGTCCTAGCAATAGCAATCAGACAAGATAATGAAATCAAAGGAATTCAAATAGGGAAAGAGGAATTCAAACTATCTCTTTTTGCAGATGACATAATGATATATATGGAAAACCCTAAAGATTCCACAGTAAAACTCCTAGAAACAATAAACCAATACAGCAAGGTGGCTGGCTCCAAAGTCAATACACAAAAGACAGTAGCATTTCTCTATACAAATAATGAAGTAGAGAAGAGAGAAATTAAGAATACAACTCCATTTAAAATAGTATCAAAAAACATCAAGTACCTAGGAATCAAACTTACAAGGGAAGTGAAGGACTTATATCAGGAAAACTTCAAAACACTTTAGAAAGAAATTGAAGAGGATCTAGGGAAATGGAAGAACATCCCATGCTCATGGGTAGTTAGAATCAACATAGTCAAAATGACTATCCTACACAAACTCCTATATAGATTTAACGCAATCCCCATCCAAATTCAGACATCATTATTTAAAGACTTAGAACAATCAATCATAAAATTTATCTGGAACCACAAAAGACCCAGGATAGCCAAACAAATACTAAAAACAGGAAGCTGAGTGGCATCTCTTTACCTAACCTGAAGCTATACTATAAAGCCATAGTGATCAAAACCGCATGGTACTGGTACAAGGATAGAGCCTCAGACCAGTGGATTAGAACAGAATTTCCAGACAGAAGCCCCCAGATATACAGTCAACTAATATTTGACAAAAGAGTCAAGAACTTGAAATGGAACAAAGAAAGTCTTTTCAACAAATGGTGCTGGTACAACTGGAAAACCATTTGTAAGAAATTAAAAATTGACCCATACCTCACCCCATATGCAAAAGTAAACTCAAAATGAAATAAAGACCTTAAAATCAGACCCAAATCTATAAAATTTATTGAGGAAAAAATAGTCAAAACACTCGAAGACCTATATATCAAAAAAGTATTTGATGATAGATTGTCAATGGCAAGATTTTAGCATCAAACATATACAAATGGGACTACACCAAACTATAAAGCTTCTGCGTGGCAAAAGAAACCATACTTAACACAAGAAGACAGTTAACTGAATGGGAAAAAATCTTTGCACTCAACATGTCAGATAAAGGGCTGATATCCAGAATATACAAAGCACTCAGAAAGCTGAGCCTCCCAAAACCAAATAAAGCCATAGAAAAATGGGGAGATGAAATAAATAGACACTTCTCTGAGGAAGACCAAAAAATTATCAACAAACACATGAAAACATGTTCACCTTCACTCATCATTAGGGAAATCCAAATCAAGACAACAATGAGGTACCACCTTACACCAATGAGGATGGCTCACATAAAAAATAATGGGAACAATCTCTGTTGGCAGGGATGCTATATGAAAGGCACTCTCATCCACTGCTGGTGGTAATGCCCCCTAGTCCAGCCTCTATGGAGAACAGTCTGGAGAGTGCTCAAAGAACTCAGAATTGAGCTGCCATTTGACCCAGAAATTGCTCTCCTAGATATCTACCCCCAAGTTGGAAGGACATTTATTCCAAAGTATGTGTGCACCCTACTATTTATTGCACTACTCAGTATAATAGCCAAATCTTAGAACCAACCTTTATGTCCAACAACAGATGAGTGTATCATTAAGATGTGGTATCTATACACAATTGAATACTACATGGCAGTCAGAAATGATACAATCACAGATTTGCAGCAACGTGAATGGACCTAGAGCATATTATGTTAAATGAAGTAAGCCAGAAGATGAAAGACAAACACAGAATGATAGCACTATTCTGAAGCACCTGGAACATACACCTTATATACAACTAATACTCAACAATCAAATAAAAGGGTTTAATAGGGTCGAAACTTTAAACACTGTAACAGTCAACATATACCGGAGAGCAGTGCCCAAAACACATGAAGGAGAAACAACACAAACTCTTGACTACACATTATACCACAAAGAATCCAGCAACAGCAGAAACAGCAGCAGCAGAAAGGTTATGTATGTAATCAGCCTTCTACTACAAAGGCCCATAAAAATCCTAGGGATCTTATACAGGATTACAGGTAAAGAATACCATGGGAAATCACTGACTCCAATAGAAGCATTTCATAACAATTTGTTTTAATGCCTTAATCTTACTATATTTAAAATAACCTTTCAGCTTTTCTGTCCACAGACATTCTTGGACACAAAGGGTGGACAAACTAAGATGGCATCTCGGCGCTCAGTCACACGAGATTCCATACCCAGCTTGAACTATGAGAATGTCCTGATAAAACTCTTTAACATACCCTTTATCTCTAGGTTATACCTTCTTTTAGGACCTGAAACACGTGACCAGCCAGAGCACCGAACAGCAACTGTGACCTATAGACTTATACTACAGGCCCTACTCATAGAACACATTCAAGCAAACTAGTATTCCCTTACTCTTTTATCCTCTTCTCACTACTTTCTTTATTTTCTCCTTTTTTTTAATTTATTTTCTCTTTTCTCCTCTCCTGCCCCGTCCAAATACTTTCCACCTTCCTCCCTTTGGAAATCCAACTATTCTTTCACCCCTCAATCCCATCCAGATTTCCCACTTTATTAAAACTCTTCACTCTCAGTTCTTAATCCATTAGGCATCAAGACTGACCTCCTACCCCAACGAATCAGCACCCAGCACCAAAGCGAAGGGACAGCCAGTCAAACTCACACCTCATTCACTGCAAGTAAAGGCAACCAACTCCCCTGCTGACTCATGCTGCACAATCCTCTTTACCAACCTTTCCAAACGTGGACTGTTACTTGAAACCGGACTTAGCTCTAAAAGTATCCCCAATACAAGAACTCTTCCCAAGACCTCCCTGTTGGAAATTTTTTGCCATTCTTAAGAGGGTCAGGTTTTGTGATGAAAAGGCGCCCGGGAACCCATGCATCACAAGAAAAATCTCAAAAGACAATGGGGAAACCTATACTTCCATTGTAAGTCTAAGACCTGTATTACAATACCTCTTTACCTGCGTTTCTCCAAATGTAAGGTAGTCACTTGCATCACTTTGTTTCTTTAATTACTTTTTTATTTCATTTTTTAAATCTTTTTTCTTTATATATAATATATAAGCACATATATTTTTATTTCTATATTTATCTTTTTTGGGGTGTGACCTATTTCTGTTTTCTTCTCTTTCCACCCTCAAATGCACTGACAATATAATGTAGCACCATTTCTCCCTGCAAAGGCACACTAGAAAAAGGGGGAAATCTTATTACTATTGGTGTATAGAAAAGCCATTGATTTTTGTGTGTTAATTTTGTAGCCTGCCACTTTGCTATATGAGTCTATTGTTTCTAGAAGCTTTTTGATAGAGTCTTTAGGGTTTTCTAAGTAGAGTATCATGTCATCTGCAAACAGTGAGAACTTGACTTCTTCCTTTCTTATCTGGATTCCCTTGATATCTTTTTCTTGCCTAATCACTATAGCAAGTACTTCCAGTGCTATGTTGAATAGGAGTGGTGAGAGAGGACAGCCTTGTCTTGTACCAGAATTTAGAGGGAAGGCTTTTAGTTTTTCTCCAATGAGGATAATATTTGCCACTGGCTTATGGTAGATGGCCTTAACTATTTTGAGAAAGGTTCCTTCCATTCCCATCTTGCTGAGAGTTTTGATCAAGAATGGGTGTTGGACCTTATCAAATGCTTTCTCTGCATCTATTGATATGATCATGTGGTTTTTATTTTTCTTGTTATTGATGTTGTGTATTATGTTGATAGATTTACGGATGTTAAATCATCCTTGCATTCCTGAGATGAAACCTACTTGATCGTAGTGGATGATCTTCTCTAATGAGGCATTGAATCCATTTGCCAGGATTTTGTTGAGGATCTTTGCATCTGCATTCATCAGCGATATTGGTCTGTAATTTTCTTTTTTTGTAGCATCTCTGACTGGTTTAGGTATCAAGGTGATATTGGCTTCATAAAAGCTATTTGGAAGTGTTTCCGTTTGTTCAATTTCATGAAAGAGTCTTGCCAGAATTGGTAGTAGTTCCTCTTGGAAAGTTTGAAAGAATTTATTAGTGAATCCATCTCGGCCTGGGCTTTTGTTTTTTGGCAGACATTTGATTACCGTTTTGTTTTTTTTTTTTTTTTTTGGCGGGAAGGATAAAGAGGAACCTGGCAGGATGGGGGGAGGGGAAGCAAATTCTTAAACAAATAGCTAATTGATATTTACGCAAATACAATTATTTGTTTAGCCTATTTTCCATTTAGATCTATCTTTTGTGCAAGCAATAAGGATCATAATTTAAACTTTACAAAAACATATCTATAACTACATGCTTGAGAGCAGTTACAAAAACAGGTTCCATGGAAAGGTTAAGGCATCTGGTTAAGCCAGATTCTTTGTGCTGAGCTAAATTTATTTGCAGAGTTTTCTGTTGGTTCGGGGCTATGCAAACTTTTGTGGCTTGAATCAGGCAGGCGGTGGAAAATTCATTCAGAGTTCCTTTGATATGTGGGGTGCTCGATCTCCCACATCTCCCCCTGTTTAGTATACAATATGGAAGGAACAGACGTGCCTCGGTGGACTGGCCACACTGGGTGAAGAGGTGTGGGGCTTCTAGTCCCCGCATCTGCTACCCTTGATTCAGTCGTTTCCAAAGCTTGGCAAGGCGCGGGCGCACAGATTGAGGTCTATGCGCCAGCTCCTCGATAACTTCAAACTTAAGTGGCGGAGAGTTGGCAGGAGGGGAGATGTCAGGTGTCAGCTGGTCTTCTGAGGTGCATAGTTGTTGGTACAGAACCTTTGAGTCCTTTCTGGTTGCTTCATCCACTTGATTCTTTACGAAGGTGGTGAGTTTGCGAAAAGCCCAAGGACCAAAGGAAACTAGCAACATAAAGCCAATGAAGGGCCCCAAAAAGGCTGGGAGCACTGTTGTTATCCATGGAGTGGTAGAAAACCAATTTTTGTACCAGCTCTCACTCTGCTCTATATCTTTTTGTCTATTTACTAAATTATCCTCTATGTGTTGAATGCTATCTCTAGCTAAGCCGAATTTATTTTAAAAAGCAACATTTTACTCTAAGGATGACACAAATTCCCCCCTCCCTCAAAAAAATGTTAATTTTGAACCACGGCGGTTATTCTGCACTCTTTGCTAGGAAATCAACAGTAGTGTAAACTTCTTTAAGTTTGTAAACATTTTTAGCAACAGTTATACGGCATTAGCAGATTCTAGAGTATGAACCAATGAATAAATATTTGTGCTTACACCAATAACACCTAGGCCTTTTAATAAGGCTAGGGTGATGGCAGTGTTTGATTTTTGTACTGCAGCGGGGGAGAGACACAAGATTATATTAAATTGTATTTAATTTCATCAATGGTGATGGGGGTGTTTAGTTATGCTACATCCTCTTCCTTCAACCATGGAAGATTATAAGAGTCCAAGAATTTATCCATTTCTTCCAGGTTCTCATTTTTAGTGGCATAGAATTTCTCAAAGTAGTTTCTGATTACCATTTGAATCTCTGTCATATCAGTAGTGATCTCTCCTTTTTCATTCCTAATACGAGTTATCAAGTTTCTCTCTCTCTCTTTCTTTGTTAGGTTAGCCAGTGGTCTATCAATCTTGTTTATTTTTTCAAAGAACCAACTTCTGCTTTCGTTGAACTTTCGGATTGTTTTTTGGGTTTTCACTTCATTGATTTCTGCTCTCAGCTTTGGTAAGGATGAAATGGACATTAAGAAAACAACCCCATTCACAATAGTGCCACACAAACTCAAATATCTTGGAATCAACTTGACTAAAAATGTGAAGGACCTATACAAAGAAAACTATAAAACTCTGCTCCAAGAAATAAGAGAGGACACACGGAAATGGATATGCATACCCTGCTCATGGATTGGCAGGATTAACATCATTAAAATGACAATATTCCCCAAGGCATTATACAGATTTAATGTCATCCCTCTAAAGATACCCATGGCATTCTTCAAAGAAGTGGATCAGGCACTTTTGAAATTCATTTGGAAAAATAAACACCCTTGAATAGCTAAAGCAATCATTGGGAAAAAGAATATGGGAGGAATTACTTTCCCCAACTTTAAACTATACTACAAAGTAATAGTTATCAAAACAGCATGATATTGGAATAAGGATAGGCCCTCAGATCAGTGGAATAGGCTTGAATACTCAGAAAATGTTCCCCAGACATACAATCACCTGATTTTTGATAAAGGAGCAGGAAACCCTAAATGGAGCAAGGAAAGCCTCTTCAACAAGTGGTGTTGGCACAATTGGATAACCACTTGCAAAAAATTGAACTTAGACCCCCAGCTAACATCATGTACGAAGGCAAAATTCAAATGGATTAAAGACCTCGATATCAGCCCCCAAACCATAAGATATATAAACAGCACATAGGCAAAACACTCCAGGACATTACAGGCATCTTCAAGGAGGAAACTGCACTCTCCAAGCAAGTGAAAGCAGAAATTAACAGATGGGAATATATTAAGCTGAGAAGCTTCTGCACCTCAAAGGAAATAGTGCCCAGGATACAAGAGCCACCCACTGAGTGGGAGAAACTATTCACCCAATACCCATCAGATAAGGAGCTAATCTCCAAAATATACAAGGCACTGACAGAACTTTACAAGAAAAAAACATCTAATCCCATCAAAAAATGGGGAGAAGAAATGAACAGACACTTTGACAAAGAAGAAATACAAATGGCCAAAAGACACATGAAAAAGTGCTCCACATCACTAATCATCAGGGAGATGCAAATCAAAACAACAATGAGATACCACCTCACACCACAGAGAATGGCACACATCACAAAGAATGATAATAAACAGTGTTGGCGGGGATGTGGAGAGAAAGGAACTCTTATCCACTGCTGGTGGGAATGCCGTCTAGTTCAACCTTTATGGAAAGCGATATGGAGATTCCTCCAAAAACTGGAAATCGAGCTCCCATACGATCCAGCTATACCACTCCTAGGAATATACCCTAGGAACACAAAAATACAATGCAAAAACCTCTTCCTTACACCTATATTCATTGCAGCACTATTTACCATAGCAAGACTCTGGAAACAACCAAGATGCCCTTCAACAGATGAATGGCTAAAGAAATAGTGGTACATATACACAATGGAATATTATGCAGCTGTCAGGAGAGATGAAGTCATGAAATTTTCCTATACATGGATGTACACGGAATCTATTATGCTGAGTGAAATAAGTCAGAGAGAGAGAGAGAGAGAGAAACGCAGAATGGTCTCACTCATCTATGGGTTTTAAGAAAAATGAAAGACATTCTTGCAATAATAATTTTCAGACACAAAAGAGAAAAGAGCTGGAAGTTCCAGTTCACTTCAGGATGCTCACCACAAAGAGTGATGAGTTTATTCAGAAAAATAACTACATTTTGAACTGTCCTAATAATGAAAATGTATGAGGGAAATGGAGAGCCTGTTTAGAGTACAGGCGGGGGTCGGGTGGGGAGGAGGGAGACTTGGGACATTGGTGATGTGAATGTTGCACTGAGATGGGTGGTGTTCTTTACATGACTGAAACCCAAACACAATCATGTATGTAATCAAGGTGTTTAAATAAAAAAGAAGAATTAATGTATTTACTGCATAGAACTTCATTCCTTAAATGTATTCATGACTAATTCAAAATAAATAAATAGTATAATTTAAAATAAAAATAAAAAAGGGGGAAATCTTATGTATAAAAACAAGCTCTTATCTACTAGAGATAAGAACTCATACTTGTTTACAATATAGGGGCATCTCCCACCTTGAAAATATGTCATGTGGTCCCAACTTAGACCCCAGGTTATTAGACACCAACCGTTCAGCCTTGAACCCTGGATCCCAGATATAGAAATGAGACAGTTCTTCACAACAGCCACAGGAAATAGATCCCATCTGAGACATCCTTAATACTGCCCAGACACCAACAAGTGCCAGCTCTAATACGATATCCTGATAATGAGAAAAATGGGAACAACCTGAGCTAAGAGCAGGTTATCCTAACCCTCAAGCTGATGATAAGACAAAATCAGAAGACTTTTCACCCTTTGGTCAGTCCAACAACCAAGAGCGCAATTTACAGATGACTGGCTGATAGAACCGTGAGTGGACTGTATTTCTCCTGGGATCAATAAAAAAAAAGACCTAGTGTAGGGTTTGAGCTACGACCTTCACAACAACAATGATCTCTAGTTCCAGAGGTCTGTCTCAGACAATTGCAATGGAATGGGCCTTCTGGAAACATAACGAAACGCTATCCCAGGCCCCATCCTAGGATCAGTACAAAGACCAAGACCACCAACCACAGAAGATGGATTAAAATGACACTGAGGGAACAGAACTTCTAGAACCACAAAGAAAGACTTCATCATAAGTTCCACTCCCTCACCTGTGCAGATATCGAGATCTCTAGATACAGAGGTCTGATTTTATCACCCAGGACAAAGCAGAAGTCTTCCATACACCACAAAAGTACCAAGGGGCGAGTAAATGGACCTGAAAGGAGTCTATAGTTAATCACATGATAGTATACTTCAATGGTGGAGAAACCCTGTATCTCTCAGGCCAAGGGAATTCCTTTTCGAATGAACCCAATGTTTACTGTGCAGGATGGAAGAAAAAAAAAGGGGCAAAAATCACAAAACAATTTTTCTTATTTATCTAGTCTTTGTCGATTTCTTTGTTTTGGTGTGGATATTGAAGTTGCTGTCTCCATTTATATTTATTTTTTTCTTCTTTACTTTTCTTCCTTTATGTGCTCTGCCATGTTTTTTATTTTTCTTATCTCAAGACCATGGCTTTTATGTGGTGCTCATCTTTATTGTTGGAGTGCTCACTGGACATTTTATTTGACACCTCTTTTTGTACTGTTGTGGTGTTTCACCTTCTTTTTCCCCTTTGTCTCTCCAACCTAGGATGATAGCCTCCAGAAGGACTCTGCCCATTTTTGGCATATTTGATTTTTCCCCCAGTTTATTACTTTTCTCTTCTTCAAACAAAACCACATAACTTGAACTATCTAGTCCTGCCTCCCAATTAGAGTGGGAAATAAGGCAGGTACCAAGAAAAAAACAAGGGTAGGACCACTCAGTAGTAAGCAAGGCACAGAGGGGACCACTTATTCTGGCAGCCCCGGGGTTGAGGGAGGATGGTAGGGAGGTAGGACCAGAATGGAGATGGAGGGAGGGCAATTTGGTGATGGGAATTCCCCTGATTTTATGTTAATATGTACCTAAAATATTATTGTCAATGTATGTAAGCCACTATGATTAAAATAAAACTTATATTTATTAAAAAAACTAATTTATTAGGCATCCACTAGTACTTAACTTTAATGTGGAGCAAATAGATAATGAATATACACTCAGAGAACATATAACCTAACCCATGATTTTAATCCAGGGCCAAATTTTAGACTCGTATAAATTAGCAAAGGTATATGAAGAGGACTAGGGAGCCTATTGGTAATATGGGAACAGTGGAACTATGGACAGAATAAAGTTTGACAATGGTCACAATCAGAAAAATTGTGAGTGATCTAAACCTATGCTGCCTAATAGTAGTGTCTGCAATAATTTAATAATGGGCATAACCCCAGTAGTTTGGAGTGGGTAGATAATGGTACTAGACATATTGTACCAGTGGATAAGGTACAAGATAACCCAGAGATTTCATTAATGGACATCAGAGAATGATCATTTAGAAGTGGTGAATGGTGGATATATTTGGAAGAAAGGGGGTATCATGCTGTGCAAAGATTTAGTTCAGGTTCTTGATAATGATAGGCAAATTGTAGAAATGTTCTCTGACTTCAGCTAGCTCCCTAGTCCCTAGATCTTCTTTCATCATTGCAGCAACTAGACATATGTGGCCATGGAAAAATTCTATATATTCTCTCACAAAATTTTTAAATACATTTCAACTTTTAAACTCTGATTGTTGGATTATCTAGTTTTAGAAGTATTCTAAGATAATTTACTAGAGTTATTCATATTCTCTATCTGATCATTTTTAGTGTCTATGTCCCTTTCTTCTGCCATACACAAGTATATATCTTATCATCTGGTTCACCTGCTACAAGAATGCAATCATTATTGTTTAAGTAGAAATATGTTTTTACTTAGACATCTTTCTTCTGACCCCCAACCTGCCTGTGGCCATAAATTTTTATTTGCCTCTGCTGAATTTGAAATTGAGTCCTGTTTATACTGATTTATCTCCCACTAATGTTACCACAATAACCACTGCCTAAGTTAGATTACTAGATAACACCACTGAGATTTTAAAATGTGAAGAGTATTACTGAGAAAAATACCTTTTTTAATTTTTAAAAGTATAGAGTCATATGTGGCTATTAATGGGACAAATTTGCTTCCAATTAAACATATTCCAAGATATGTCTGGGTTAGCATATGTTTATAATACATAAGTTAAATTGTGGTCATTTCCATGGGGAAAGACAAGGTTTGTGTGGATATCATTGTTTCAGACTTCACAGAATACAAATGTGGCAGTCAGCCATCACCTTCTTCTGGAAATGTCCATTATTTACTAAGTTGAATTTTAACATAACTGACTTAAACCTGTTCCACTGTTTACTAATTGCATTCTTGCTCTTATGTCACATTAAGGGCATATTTTATTTCTTGCATTTGTAGTTGTGCCTGGACATAGGGAAGTATAAAAAAATCTAAGACCACATATGCATAATGAATAATAGAAACTAATGGGTTAAAGCTTAACAAATGTTTCATATTAGGAAATTAATAGAGTAGAGGGACTACCTACCTGAACATCTATTTCCAAATAGTACACAACTATTTATAGCTTTTCCAAAATTATAAAATTATTTTCTACATTTCATGAAAAGTCAATTAATTTATTGCTCTTGTTGATATATTTAATTTAATGTGTACTCTTCTCATCTTAGTCTCTACCCTTGGGTTTAGTGAACTTGCATTGACCTACTTAGATTTTCCCCTGAGTTGAGCATTTTTTTTTCAGCAATCAAAATAGCTCTCAGTTTAAAATCACAGTATCCATTAATTGTATACTAAGATAACTAAGTGACTCTATATCTAATTTGTTTAGAATACACCTGGGTTAGTGCCTATATTCTTCCTTATTACTGATGCTCTCTCATTCAAAAATTGTAATGTCTCCTACAACATAACTTATGATTACTCTAAATATATCTCTTGCTTTTAATGTTATGCCAATAGAAGTCTGAAGGTTGTAAAACAATCCCTATTGCATTGTAATCATGCATAACTACTTAAGTCAAAACAAACCACCTTATTTTACTGTCCCATTTTCTTGTTGTTATTCAAGAATTTTGTATTCAGGACTCAGAAAAAATTTAGCAACACAATTAATGTCAGTAGCAATTGGATTTTACATAAAAAATCTTTGTGTTCTAGGAATCATAACTGATAAATAATATATTGAGTAATTGGAAACTACCCCAGAGATTATAAAAAAAAATCCTGAGGTTAAATGTATGATAAAAATGGCTCAAGCCTTTTATCTAGGGAGAGAGACCTCTTTGTCCTTTCTGCACTTGTGCCTTCTACACTTTCACAGCTGATCTAGAGTGAAAAGGACCCTCTGATTTCCTAATGGATTTGGGATCTGGGAATATAGTACTTAATAATGGCAAGTGATAGGCAAGGCAAGTGCCAGCCTTGTATTCTAATAGCAAAAAAAAAAAAATAACAGAATCAATAGGAAGGGTTGATTTTATATTTAAATGCACATAGATAGTTCATGCTGCAATTTAGATAATTATTTCTAAAGATTTGTCTTGCTTATAAAATCATTATTAAAATTTAGTTCAAGAGGGCTGAAGAGATAGCACAGTGGTAGGGTGTTTGCCTTGCATGTGGCCGGCATTGGAGGGACCTGGTTTAATTCTCAGCATCCCGTAGGGTCCCCCACTAGCTTGCCTGGGTAGTTTTCTGAGTGCAGAGCTAAGAGTAACCCTTGAGCACTACTGGGTGTGGCCCAACAACCAATCAACCAATAAATAATGCTTTAAAATTTAGTTCAAGTTTTTTGGGGGTAGAATGTCCTATATATGTCTACTAGTCCTTTTTCTTCCATTTCTCTATTCAGGGCTAGTATGTTTTTGTTGGGTTTTAGTCTGGTTGACCTATCAAGTGCTGACAGGGCTGTGTTGAGGTCTCCCACAATTATTGTGTTATTACTGATGTCTTCTTTGAGATTAGTCAATAATTATATTAGATAATTTGATGGTCTCTCATTGGGTGCATATATGTTTAATAGTCTGATTTTTCTATTGCACATATCCCTTGATTAGTACAAAGTGTCCATCTTTGTCCCTTACCACTTTTCTGAGTATAAAGTTGGTGTCATCAGATATTAATATGGCCACCCCAGCTTTTTTAAGGGTGTTGTTTGCTTGGATAATTTTCCTCCAGCCTTTGATTTTGAGTCTATGTTTGTTCTGATTATTCAGCTGTGTTTTTTGTAGGCAACAGAAGGTTGGATTCATCTTTTTGATCCATTTTGCCACTCTGTGTCTTTTAATTGGTGAATTTAGTCCATTGACATTGAGGGAGATGATTGTCATAGGATTTAATGTCATCTTTGTATATAAGTTTGCTGTGTTTGTTGGTCTCTCTTGTCTTAAAGTAGACCTTTCAGTTTTTCCTTTAAGGCTGGTTTTTCATCTGTGAAGTTTCTGAGCTGTTGTTTATCCTTGAAGCTATGTATCCTTCCTTCAAACCTGAACATGAGTTGGGCTGGGTGCAGTATTCTCGGTGAGACATTCAATTAAATCAGAATTGTCACAATATCCCACCACTGTCTTCTGGCCTTGAGAGTTTCTTGTGATGTGTCTGCTGTAAGCCTTAAGGCTACTCCTTTGAAAGTAATTTTCCTTTTTGATCTTGCTACTTTCAGTTTTTCTATCTCTATCTGTGGGATTTGTTATTGCAATGAGGATGTATGTGTCTTGGGGTGGGTTTTTTGGGGACTCTTTTAGCTGGTACCCTTCGGGCAAGCAGGATTGGATTGCATGTGGTCTTTAATTCTAGGAGCATCGCTTTGATGATGTCTTTGACAGTTGATTATTCCTGGGGATCTTCTACCTGGGCCTCTGAAACTCCAATGATTCTTATGTTGTTGCAGTTGAGTTTATCAAAGATTTCTATTTTTATCTGTTCACATTCCTTGAGTATTTTTTCATTGCTTAATCGTTTGTCTTAAGGTTCTTTTCCAATTTCTTTTGTTGTGTTGAGCTTTTTTGCATCTCATCTTCCAGCACATTGATTCTGTCCTCAGCTGTTGTTACCCTGCTGGCAAGGCCATCCACTGAGTTTTTCAGTTCAGTTACCATGTTTTTCAAATCTGTTATTTCAGTTTGGAGTTTTCTGATTTCTGTCTTTGTGTTCTGTTCAGATCGATCTATGCTCTTTTTGAGTTCTATGAACATCTTCCATATTTCTATTTTAAACTCCTTAATTTAGAGGTAAATCAGATATTGGAATTCTTCTCCAATGTACCTGGGTCATTCTCCAGGATAGACCACATGCTGACACATAAAACATACCTTCATAAAATCAAGAGGATAGAAATCTTGCAGGCTACATTTGCTGACCACAAGGCTCTGAAATTATATGTGAACTACAAAGGGACACAGAAGAAAAACTTTAACAATTGGAAATTAAACAGCCTGCTACTAAACAACCAGTGGGTCCAATATGAAATCAAAGAGGAAATCAAAATGTTCCTGGAAACAAATGATAATGCAGACACAAAATGCCAGGTTCTATGGGACACAGCAAAAGCAGTCCTGAGAGAAAATTTTATAGCTTTGCAAGTACACATCAGGAAGGAAGAAGGGGCATATCTGAATAACTTAATGACACAGCTCACAAAATAAAAAAATGACCAACAAAAGGAACCAAAAATAGGGAGACAGAAGGAAATAACAAAGCTGAAAGCAGAAATCAATGAAGTGGAAAACCAAAAAACAATCTGAAAGATCAACGAAAGCAGAAGTTGGTTTTTTGAAAAAATAAACAAGATTGATAGACCATTGGCAAAATTCACAAAGAAAGAGAGAGAGAAATCTGATAACCTGTATTAGAAATGAAAATAAGGAGATCACGACAGATATTGCAGAGATCCAAAGGGTAATCAGAGACTACTTTGAGAAACTTTATGCTACTAAACATGAGAACCTAAAAGAAATGGATAAATTCCTGGACACTTATAACCTTCCATGGTTAAGTAAGGAGGATATGGCATATCTAAACACCCCTATCACTATGGAGAAAATTGAAACAGTAATCAAACAGCTGAGTAAAAAAAAAGGCCAGGCCCAGATGGATTTACTAATAAATTCTTTTAAACCTTTCTAGAGAAGCTACTACCAATCCTAGCCAGGCTCTTCCATGAAATTAAAAAAACGGGAACACTCCCAAACAGCTTTTATGAAGTGAACATCACCTTGATACCAAAACCAATCAGAGATGGTGCCAAAAGAGAAAATTACAGACCAATATCGCTGATGAATGCAGATGCAAATATCTTCAACAAAATCCTGGCAAATAGGATCCAATGCAACATCAAGAAGATCATACACTATGACAAAGTAGGTTTCATCCCAGGAATGCAAGGATTGTTTAACATCCACAAATCTATCAACATAATACAAAACATCAAAACCAAGAAAAATAAAAATGACATGATCATAAATATACGCATAGAAAGCATTTGATAAGGTTCAACACCCATTCTTGATCAAAACTCTCAGCAAGATGGGAATGAAAGGAACCTTTCTCAATCTAGTTGAAGCCATTTACCACAAGCCAATGGCAAATATTATCTTCAATGGAGAAAAACTAAAAGCCTTTTCTCTAAATTCTGGTACAAGACAAGGCTGTCCACTCTCTCCACTCCTCTTCAACATAGTATTGGAAGTACTTGCTATAACGATCAGGCAAGAAAAAGATATCAAGTTCATCCAGATAGGAAAGGAAGAAGTGAAGCTCTCACTGTTTGCAAATGACATGATACTCTACTTAGAAAACCCTAAGACTCTACCAAAAAACTTCTAGAAACAATTGATGCATATAGCAAGGTGGCAGGCTACAAAATTTACACACAGAAATCAATGGCCTTTTTATACACCAATAATGATAGGTAAGAGATGGACGTTAAGAAGGCAATCCCATTCACATTAGTTCCACACAAACGGAAATATCTTGGAATCAACTTGTCCAAAGACATGAAGGACCTATACAAAGAAAACTATAAAGCCTTGCTCCAAAAAATAAGAGAGGACACACGGAAATGGAAACACATACCCTGCTCATGGATTGGCAAGATTAACATCATTAAAATGGCAATACTCCCCAAAGTATTATACAAATTTAATGCAATCCCTCTAAAGACACCCATAACATTCTTCAAAAAAGTGGATCAAACACTTATGAAGTTTATCTGGAACAATAAACACCCTCGAATAGCTAAAGCACTCCTAGGGAAAAGAAGTATGGGAGGCATTACTTTCCCCAACTTTAAACTGTACTACAAAGCAATAGTTATCAAAACAGCATGGTATTGGAATAAGGACAGACCCTCAGATCAGTGGAATAGGCTTGAGTTCTCAGAGAACGTTCCCCATACATACAAACACCTAATTTTTGACAAAGGAGCAAGAAATTCTAAGTGGAGCAGGGAAAACCTCTTCAACAAGTGGTGCTGGCATAACTGGTTAGCCACTTGGAAAAAAGCAAACATAGACCTTCAGTTAACACCATGTACAATGGTAATATCCAAGTGGATTAAAGACCTTAATATCAGACCTGATACAATAAGGTATATAGAACAACACATAGGTAAAACACTCCATGACATTGAGACTAAAGGCATCTTCAAGGAGGAAACTAGTCTCTCCAAACAAGTGGAAGCAGAGATCAACAGATGGGAATACATTAAGCTGAGAAGCTTCTCCACCTCAAAAGAAATAGTGCCCAGAATACAAGAACGACCCACTGAGTGGGAGAAATTATTCACCCAATACCCATCAGATGAGGGACTAATATCCAAAATATACAGGGCACTGACAGAACTTTACAAGAAAAATACATCTAATCCCATCAAAAAATGGGGAGAAGAAATGATCAGACACTTTGATAAAAAAAGAAATACAAATGGCCAAAAGGCACATGAAAAAATGCTCCTTATAACTAATCATCAGGAAGATGCAAATAAAAACAACAATGAGATACCATCTCACACCAGAGATTGGCACACATCACAAAGAATGAGAACAATCAGTGCTGGCAGGGATGTGGAGAGAAAGGAACTCTTATCCACTGCTGGTGGGAATGCCATCTAGTCCAACCTCTATTGAAAACAATATGGAGATTCCTCAAAAAACTGGAAATTGAGCTCCCATTCGATCCAGTTATTCAACTCCTACTTATATACCCAAGGAACACAAGAATACAATACAAGAATTCCTTCCTCACACCATATTTATTGCAGCATTATTCACAATAGCCAGGCTCTGGAAACAACCAAGATGCCCTTCAACAAAGAAATGGCTAAAGAAACTGTGGTACATATACACAATGGAATATTATACAGCCGTCAGGAGAGATGAAGTCTTGAAATTTTCCTATACATGCATGTACATGGAATCTATCATGCTGAGTGAAATAAGTCTGAGCAGAACTTTTCCTGGAACAATTAACATTTCAGCAGCCAGTAGTTGGTTTCGTGACAGTCTACATCAAGGGTAAAGTCACCCTGTATTTCTTAGGCCAAGGATTTGTTGCCCAATTTTTCCAATGTTTACTATGCCTATACAAAATCAAAACAACAACAACAAAAAAAACCTCACTACATCTGTTCCCCCAATGTAAATCTTTTTTTATTTTTTATTTTATTTTATTTTAATATTTATTTATTTTTATTTTTTAATTTAATTTATATTTATAACTTCTAAACAGGGATTCATGCCCTTTTTTATTAAAACCATAAAACATGAATCATTTTGTTATGCCTCATATTTTTATGTCTTCCTACAAATTGAAAAAAAAGAAAAGTGGATGGGAGCCTGGGGCTAAGCAGTCTTAGGAGCATTGAGTGGAAATTAAAAAACGATCAGACACAAATACCCAAACCAAAATAAATGACAATAGAATTAAGAGACCCAAACTATAAAAAGATATACACAAAAGGGACCTATTACACTAGCAGTCCAGGGGGCTAAGGATGGAGGCATGGAAAACATGATAAAAACTATGGTGGACGGAAGTCAACACTGGTGGTTGGAATGGCCTTAATTCACGATCATTATATACCTGAAATACTACTTTGAAAGACTTGTAATTCACATTGGTCTCAATAAAAAAAAAAAAGCTGAGACAATGCAACAAATAACATGAATCTTTAAGAGAATATCTTAAAAATTAGATGCATGGCTTTGTCATTGAGATACACATACTGATATTTACAGTGTAAACTAAGGTACCTTATCATCACATAATATCTGACTATTTGAAGAAGAAATTGCATTATTTTCATTTCTCTAATCATTTTTAGTATAAGTCTCATCTTTGCTATTTTCAATGCAAACTTTTATTTTTTTGCTTTTTTTCCAACATAAGCACCAAGAAATCTTTATGGCACTAGTATAACAAAACTTCAAGAATCTAGTACCTGTAGCTAATGTGTGAAACAAACACAATAAATTATGAAAGTATTCTTTATTATTCACCACAATTTTTATTTGCATTATAAGTTTTCTCTTTATTTAAAGTTTTAGATTGGATTTTTTGGGAGAGGGACACTTACTTGTTCATTGCTTACTCCAGTCTTTGCACCCAGGTATCTCTCCAGGCATTTCTCAAGATTTCATGTGGGTTCTGGGGATCAAACCATGTGGAAGTCAAATGCCCTGCACATTGTTCTATCTCTCTAAATCCTCATCGGTTATTTTTGAAGGTAATATTTTACAAAGCAATTCATAACTTATACATTTTAATAATAAGTGAAGATGAAATAAAAGAGATAATTGAAAACTTAAAGGGTAGTTTTCTTAGATTCTTTTGAATGCTAATCTGTTCTTGGTTACAGCTTTTTTTGTTTATCAAGTCCTTGATCAACACAATAAATGTAATATTCTCACATGTAAAATATGCAAAACAATATTTATACTATATATAACTATAATGTGTCTTCATTTTTAAATAACTGTCACTTTTCTCTAGACTTAGCTTTAGATGGAAAAGAAAAGAATCATGTCTCTGAAACTTAAAAAGAAAAAAAGCTTGTAAGATAACTCTAGGAAAATATTTATCAACTGTTATTTTAATCTCAGATAACTTCTGCATTTCCAGGTTTCTCTGTGTCTATTTGCCAGTATCATAAAGCAGGTATCTTTACTTATTAATAAGTGTGAAAATGTTCGCACAGAGTGTCTATTTATTCTTTTATTTTTAATATAAGCTAACTAAATTTATGAAAATGTTAAATTGATAAAAACAAATGGGGTTAAAAGCATGTCAAATAAATAACATGAGAGTCAGACTTACAAGATTTACTTAATCTCAATGTTTAAACTAAATTTCCTTAATCATACTTACAGTTATAATCAAGTCAAAATAAGTCAGGGGAAAAATATAAATGCTTGTTTTTTTCTTTTCACAGGGAAACTGAAGTTCCTTTATTAATACAAGTGAAGCATACTCAATGAGATAATTGGATTGCTTACCTGTAGAGCTATCAAGATAACACAGAAAGTAGAGCATTTGAGGGGGCAAGGCGGTGGCACAAGTCGAAAGGTGTCTGCCTTGCTAGTGCTACCCTAGGACAGGCTGTGGTACAAACCCCTGGCATCTCATATGGTCCACAAAACCAGGAGAAATTTATTTCTAAGCGCATAACCAGCAAAAACCCAAGCATCACCAGGTGTGGCCGAAAAACTAAAAAAAAGAAATTGGACCATTTGAACATAGCTCAAACCCCTCATCTTATATTGTCTGCTTACAGAAATTATCCATAAATATAGAAAAGGAGTTCTGAGACCTGTAATATGCAGATTGTATTCTAAATCCCTAAGTATATTTTTATTTCTTTATTTATCTATTCAGTAATTTTCGTGTGCTTTTGATAGAGCTATTATACCTATAATGGGTAACATGAGAGATACAGGGCATGTATTTGTGTGAAATGAATAACCACATTTACTTATAGCACCTCTTATCAAAAAAAAAAATAAGGAAAGAGCAGCAGAATTCTGGTAGCCAAGCTGTTTGAGGTCATAGTTAGTGCTCAAGAAAGAGCAGGTTACAATAATATAAAGACCAAGAAAATTTTTATGTAGGAGTCGTGGACCTAGCTGGCACAGTTTGAACTTGGCTTATTCATGGAGCAAGAAAAAAGGTATCAACAAAAGAAGGTATCAACAGAAAGGCAAATAGGAAAAGAAACAATTATTTGTCTAGAATTGCATATATAGAATTGCGTACTTTAAGCTATTGCTTAAAAGTGTGGATGATTAGACTAATTATCATTATTGGCTAGACTGGGAAATTTTTCTCATTTTTATCTCTATTATGTCTCCTCTCTCCGTCCCTTTCTCTCCTCCCTCACACTCCTTCTCTCTTTTCCTTTCTACATTACCAAATCCATCTTTGATTATAGTTTACTACTGGCTTTGTATTCATGGATCGCCATGGGGTGCCAGGGATTGAACCAAGGTCAGAGTGTAAGGCAAGTACTCTATACTTTATATTACTTCTATAGCCCCTATTTTCCTTCCTTCCTTCCTTCCTTCCTTCCTTCCTTCCTTCCTTCCTTCCTTCCTTCCTTCCTTCCTTCCTTCCTTCCTTCCTTCCTTCTTTCCTTCCTTCCATCCTTCCTTCCTTCCTTCCTTTTTCCCTCCCTTCCTTCCTCCTTTCTTTCTCCCTCCCCCCTTCCTTTCCTTCCTTCTATCCTTCCTTCCTTTCTTCCTTCCTCCTTCAATTTCTTCCTTCCTCCTCCCTCCCTCTCTCCTTACCTTCCTCCCTTTCTTTTTCCTTCCTCCCTTTCTTCCTTTCTACCTCCCTTCCTTCCTCTCTTTCTCCTCTCCTTCCTTCCTTCCTTTCTCCCATCCTCTAACCTTTTCTCTCGCCCTCCTTCCTTCCTTTCTTCTTTCCTTTCTTCCTTTCTTTCTTCCTTCCTCCCTCATTTGTTCCTTGCTTCCTTAGTCCTAGTGTGATGTGGGAAAGAATTCTGGCTAGAATGAGTGATTTAACAGCTTGCCAAGGGTGCTCCAAAAGGATGGCAGCTTTTACTGGGGCTTGAAGGCCAAAATTGGGCACATTGGTTACTCACCCATGTTGGGCATCTGTCTCAGTGCTATTCTAGCTCACCAGGGAATAGACTCCATCATAGACGTTGGCATTTTTTCCTGACTGCAAGGCAGTGCAGGCAGAGAAGCACTGTGCGTTCTTTGAGGAAGGGTATAGGAGATCCCTGATCAGACACAGAGCTGCTCTGCTCATAGCCTGTATGTTCCAGTTCATGTTAGCTACTGAGCTCAGCACCACCCTGGCTAAAATTCTGTCAGATGGCAACAGTTTCAAGAGTGGGGAGGCATGGAATTACTTAGGAGGTCTGTTGGAAAACTGAGGTTTGGAACTATTGGGAAGCATACTTTTATTTAAAAAACACATCAAATACATAGATTATAAAACATCTGATTTGACCACAAGCATGACACACTATATTTTCATTACCAATAACTTTGTGTTTATAAAATTAGAAATGAAATTTCTTTAGGGAAATAATACAACTTCAGTGTACTATTGCCTTCTTCAGTACTTCACACAATAGCCTTCAATATTATGATTAGTGATTTTATGTCTAAGAATCAGATAAAGGTGTCAAGAGTCTCATCTATCTAACATTATAAGAATGAAAAATGAATAATATATTTGATCAAATATGCCCAAAATGATTTTCTTTTAATGTAAAAACATTTCAAAAGTTTGAATTGCAAAACACTTTAATTAATTATTCATGTTTAGATCAGGGAATATATGATTTTTTCCCATTACTCACACTTTCCCTAACCATAGTTTCTTATGAACTAGATGTAGAATTTTATTTCTATTGCCCCTTAAAAATGAATTACTTAGTGATATTTCAGTTGTGGCATCATCATCTTCTTTACAATTTTGGATGTTAAAAAACAGAATTTTGTTTTCACAACAGTTGATGTCGCTAAGTATTTATGTCTAATTATCATCAATACTTAGATAAATATTATTGGTCTTTATATTCTTAAGTCCCACCTCAGTTGATCTTTTAGTGTTAAGATCATTTTTCAACTTACTATGGCCTCAACAGTCATATAATCCAGAGAAGCCTATCTATGTCACTGGAATTATCAGCTGATCAGAAAGAAAATCTTTTCCATTAAGCTTATGGGACAAGAATAGAAAGATTAGAAATGATTAATTAGCCTTCCTGCTATATTCTTTGCTTTCAGCAGGTTTTTTATTTTTATATTGTTATTTTTATATTATTATATAGGTTATTTTTATATTGTTTTTATTTTCTCAATTACTTTTATTCTTCATCATTTTAACTATATTTTCATTCAGATTAATTCATGATTGCCTTGTAACTTTGTTTATATCACAAATTTACTTTTCTTGATTTTTTATTTTTTAATCAGTTTTAGTTTTAAAGTTATTATATACAATTTCTTTAATTTTATAAAAATTTAAAAAAATATAAAAATTTTGAATTTTGAATTTTAAATTTTTTAATTTTTAATTTTATAAATACATTGTAACAAGTATTTTTTCCTATTTTCTAAACTTGCATGAGTATTTCTTATCATATTTTAATTGTTATTTGTTTTTAAATATTTCAGAGATAATTGGTGATAATTGGTGAAATTTAAAAAGTGCTTGAAGGCTTTAAGAAGTTTTTTGAGGTTTCTTATTAAAATTCAACTATTATTGTTAATGTTCAATTCAAGTTCTTTAATAAATTCTACTTATAGAGACTGTATATCTTCATTTCCTGATGTTATATTTATTACTTTTCAACACTGAATGACCATTAGTTTCTACATTTTCAAATCTTTTTTAACCACATCCATTGATGCTCAGGGATTAACCAATACTCTACACTCAGGGAATCATTCCTGGCAGGCTCAGGGGACTATATAGGGTGAAGAAGATCAAACTCAGGCCAGTTGTATGTAAGCCAGATGCCTTACCTGCTGTACTAGATCTCTGGTCCTAAATTCCTATACTCCTTTTCCCATAAAATATTCAATATTTTATATTCATTTCTAAATTGATCCCATCTGCCCTAACAACTTACCTTCTCAAATTGACAACTTCTTTCAAACATCTTCCTTTGAAGCAGTTCTATTTCAGCTTTTAGAATTTCTCACTAATGATAGACACCACTAATTTAGATTAGGTTATTTGAAATGTGTGACCATTATTACTAGTGATTTTTTTCTATGATAAACCACAAAGGCGGCAATGTGGCGCTAGAGGTAAGGTGTCTACCTTGCAAGCGCTGGCCAAGGAACGGTCTGTGGTTGGATCCCCCAGCGTCCCATATGGTCCCCTAGCCAGGGACGATTTCTGAGCGCGTAGCCTGGAGTAACCCCTGAGCATCAAACAGGTGTGGCCCAAAAAATAAAACAAACAAAAAAAAAAAAAACAAAAAACAAAAAAAAAGCAAAACCAGAAAGGCAACAGTTACAAAGTATTTGAAGTTCTGCTGGTTTCTGATATTTATTATTTTAAAAATAGTCCTAGTATCTATTTTTAATTCTATTCAAGCATAGTTTATGAAATTATTTATAGATGAATTTTAAACATAATATTCTCCACTAGCAGTTTCACCACTGGTGATTTATTTTCTCAACCAGGATTCACTGGTTTTCTCCCACTTGCCAAGCCTCTTAGCCTAATGATACCTTGCCAGAAACAAATTAAGTTTGGTGATTGATGTTTGGATCTTTTTGTTCTGTGTTGTGGATCCTGTGTGTTTTTTATATTTAGCCATTTATTCTTAATTGTATTAGTAGAGGTTTTAGTATCAATACCCAATTTATGTTATGCATTGGGTTATGGATAGTAGTATGATCTTATTAAACTATACTTTTGTGGAAGCTATGTTTATTTGTATGAGATGACTTAGAAATTGAAACCACAAGTACAATCATATAGCTAACCAGACCAGTTCATAATGTTTAGTAGGCCAAGTTATTAATTTTCACATATTTGGAAATTCAATAAATTATTTTTATTGTTCCTACTATTGTTTTACTAGTTTTACTTGTTGGACTTACTTTTATGCCCATATAAGGTATTAATTTAGCATACACTTTCAACAGAGCATTAATCATTTTAGTTATATATCATAGCTCAATATAAGTAGTTCTAGGTACATAGTATGTTCTAAAAGATTTTGCACTTTGAAATTTGTACCATTGAGACAATTGTATGCTTGAAAATTTTTCTAAGTGGGTTTAAATCAATGCTACTTCCCTATAAATGACTCCATAGTGTCAAGTGTCATGAACAACTGCATTAATCAAATCTAATGATACTGTAATGTGGTAGTTCAAGGTACTAAAAGGTAAACATGTGAAGTGCATAGAACTTGAACTTTAGCAACAGATTAATTTGCTCAATTTAAGTTTGACATTTTCTAGGCGTCTCTAAATAGTATGCATGCTTTTATATTTTATCCTAAATCATATATAATAATGCTTACATGACGAAATATTGCTTTCATTTAAGCTAACTACTATATCTAACACACTCAGGAGTGTATTAAATAGAAAATATGTACTAGGAAAAATTAAAGGACAATTTTTTACAATCCTTAATCTCTTAAGATTAAACATTTTTTATAAAGTGCTATTGTAATGTAATTGATTCTTTGGCACTATCTTTTAATGCACTCAAAATTATTTCTATCCCCCCAATTTAGCAATAAATGTGACTTAATTATGAACTTTATTAAAAACTTACAACATGGGGCTTAAGAGATAGCACAGTGGTAGGGCGTTTGCCTTGCACATGCCCATCCAGGATGGACTTTGGTTTGATCATTGGCATCCCATATGGTCCCCCGTACCTGCCAGGAGTAATTTCTGCAGAGCCAAGAGTAATCCATGAGTATTGCTGGGTGTGACCCAAAAAAACAAAATCAAATTCAGAATATGGATATTGTGGTCATTTGACTTTTTTAATGATGATTTCCATCTTCAAACTGTAAAAGAACTTGTTCCCAAAATTAATTGCTGAGGTATTTTTAATCCCTATGCTCTTTGAATTATGATTTTATTCAGTATAAATATATATTGTATATATTGTAAAAATTCATCACTAGATGCACAATGGTCTAGTATATTAAGTGATTTATTCTGAATTTAACAAATGTAATAGAACTTGTTAGGCAGAATTCTAGACCCAACAATAATAAGAATATATGTTATAGATTATTTTCTACATTGTGAAATGAATAGGATTTTATATGTAAAAATATAAATCTGTACATTAAATCTTCATCTTTCTCATGATATGTACTTGCTATTATTTCTGGGAATGCCAGAGTTGGCAAAACTGAGCAAAAATAGTATAATTTACTTGAAAAAAAAGCACTCCTGTTAGCTTCATAACTGCCACTTAGAAAATGCAAAGAAAGCAATGGTATTTCAATGTGTCCCCCAAAAGTGCTCTTTCTCTACTTCCTATTCATATCCATGCATTGTATTTCATTTGTTGGCTATTTGAATTTTTCTTAAATTAAAAATGGTGTGTGTGAGAGAGAAAGAGAGAAAGAAAGAGTGAGAGAGAGAACAATTACAAAAGCATATTCTGTGACTGAATTTCTCCTGAAAACTCCACAACAAGCAGAATGAATTGAAAAATCGAGGCATGACTAAAAAGTACATTCCACTAAAAAAGTAGGTTTTGCTTCCTATTTGTCATTGCCACCTTGGAGAGTGGTGAACATTAATAATGCATGGTGCTAGGAATGGATTAGCAACTAACCTTGTGAAGAAAATCAGCTGGGGACCCAGAAGAGCTTTAAAATGAAAGGGAGAGGAAAGAGAGAGGGAGAGAGAGAGATGAGGGAGAAAAAGGTAACAGGGAGAGTGAACACAGAGCCACTGAAGTATCCTTATTTATTGAAGAGATTGGGGAACAGGGTCAGGTGTGTAGTCAACTTACGTATCATTGTATAGGAAAGCCTGAAAACATGGGAATGGGGAAATAATTGAGTTCATTGATCAAATTTATACATTTTCTTATCCCATCAGGTATATCTCTAACCTTTATGTAACATGAAAAAATAACTCTAGAAGATTAGATAATTTGTATACCTAACCAAAGTTCAATAAATAATATTTGACACGCCTTTCTTCTTTTTTCTTTCTTTTTCTTTTTTTTTTTCTTTTTTGGTTTTTCGGGCTACACCCGTTTGATGCTCAGGGGTTACTCCTGGCTAAGTGCTCAGAAATTGCCCCTGGCTTGGGGGGACATATGGGACACCAGGGGATCGAACTGAGGTCCTTCCTTGGCTAGCGCTTGTAAGGCAGACACCTTACCTCTAGCGCCACCTCGCAGGCCCCGCTGACACACCTTTCTTAAAGAAACTTGAATGAATACAGTTCTTATATCTTAGATGTGTATAGAATGAAGTATAAAATATACTTAAGTATACGAAGTCAGAAGTCACTTAGTATATAAGAATCTAAGTATACTTTGAATGAAGTATAAAAAGATGTGTGTTTCTTAAATGTTTATTATTTAAGGCATTTTATACACTTTAAATATTTCCATATGCGCATGCTAATTCTGATTATAGAATTTCTATAAAACAAGAAATCAGATGAAGAAATATTTAAAGGACATACTAATTCAGCATAGTAAATTTGTTATGCTCCTAAAGAAAATATTTATGTTTTAAACGTTCACTTATATCTAGACTCTTGGTTTCAACAATTTTAGAATAAATTCAACTCTCATTACATAAAAGTATGTTGTGTTTGTAACGAATCCACTTCATAACCACTTGATGGCACAGCTCACAAGTTTGTTGTTGTTCAGGTATAAAGTTAAAGTGTTCCTTATGTCTATTGCTTCCATTTCTATTAAATCTACCATCAACATAATGTCCTGGCTTACAATGACATCCTGCAACAGTCTGATAAGCAAGTGAATATATGCATAGTAATTAAGTTAAAAAATTTTGTCTATTCATTGTATGGTAACCATCACAAAAGGTAATCAATGGCCTTGCCTCACACTGGGTTTGGTTGGGGGACAGCCATATGGAGTTGGGATAAAACCCAGAACCTCACACATGCTTAGCATATGCTCTGCCACTTGTGCCTTATTTCCAGTTCAGTGATTATAATTTAAGACCACAAACTGAATTCAAAATATTTCATTAAATTTTCTACTTGTATTTTAATTATCATATTACATGTTTGTATAATTAGAAATGGTAGTATTTGGATAAAAATGAAATATGTTAACATTAAATCGTTTTCATTTACTAGTGAAAATTTTATCACTTTAAAATGTCTTGATTATCATGTAACAATGCCAACATTCTTAGATGCAATGATATTCATATATTTTGTTGTACTTTATATATTCATCACATAGATTGTACGATCAGCATGCTACAGTGCTAGTTATTATCTGTCTAATAACACCTGTTCTATTCATCTATCATTTACCTTTTTACAAAAATTCATATCATCTAAGTTGTGATATTAATGTATTTCTCTTAAATATTTTGGCATGATTTTTAGATATATTTCAATATCACTTATATGCTTTATTGTAAAAATTGTGCAATTAAACACACATATCATGAATAGTAAAATCAATATGTTTTTTTAAATATATAAAACTTTGTGACCTAAAACACTTCCAAGATCTACAATGTTGCTCATAAACTAATTTTCTCTTGGCTTCATCATACTTAGTTTATCTTGAAAGAAAAGCATGTTTCTAAATTACAGTTAACAGCATTTCACCCAAACACACACATACACACAAAAAGTACCTAATCACAATTTAAGAGACTAGATTCTGGATCCTCAGAGAATCACATGTTTAAGATATGACAGTGCTAAGAGAATTGTTTCACTTCTGCTTTCTCATAGTCATTACAATTGTTCTCTTGAGAAATGAGTAATTTCATCCTATTATTTTCTTTACTTTTTTTGTCAAAGTTAAGTAAATTTTTATATATCCTTCTTTAATTATTATCATTATTATTCTTGGTCTTAATTTCTCAATTGGGAAAGCATCCCAGAATAATTTCATTTTTATTGTGGCAATATCCCCCTCCTCTTCTTTCTTCTTTCTTCATTTACTCCAAAGAACATATATTTGTAGTTATTCATATATATGAATTATATTTGTATATATTTAAAGCAAACATGATACTAAAATTACTAAATTAATTTGTGCTGCTAAAGGATATTATACATTTCCAATACATGTTTCCAACAAAATTAATTTATAAATAAATTAATAACTGGAAGGTAAATTATCCAAATAAACTTACATATTAGCTAATTGTCCTTTAAACAAACTACAAAAGACTGTATGTAATTTTGTTTGGATAAACACATTAGTTGGTTTGTTATCTGTTCTTTTTGGTCACAAATAAAAAAGATAGGTCAAAATAAAATTCACATAAATTTTTTGAATTACTAAAAATACCTAATTAATTAATTACTTATTTTTTTGCCAGTAGGTCAATTTAACTTTGAGGTGGTACTTTTTCTGTGTTTTTTTGGGAGGGGGCCACACTCCAGAGTTACTCCTGGCTCTATACCCAGAAATCACTCCTGGTTTAGGGGACCATATGGGATTCTGGGGATAGAACCCAAGTCTGTCATGGGTTAGCCCCATTTAAGTCAAATGCTCTACAGCTGTGTTACCACTCCAGCCTCAAGGTGGTACATTTTTTTTTCTGAACTATTTATCTACATATGTTTTCTTGTCTGATTGGTTTATTTTGACTTTTTGAAATAAGGAAAAGATGTTACAAGTAATGCTCAGTAGAACCAGGGGCCTCACTAGAAACACTAGACAACTGAGCCTTGGAATGCACAAGAATGCTAGTTTGCTATGTAGTTCTGGAGGGATAAATGGGTCACCAAGTAGTGTAGAGTTCTCCCTATCTACAGTAGGAGGTTCTCTGTACATCCATGGCTGTACTCATAAATGCTGAGTTGTCCTTGTGGTGTCAGGAATCAAACCAGAACTAGTCAACTTCATCTTCTTCTAGCCAATATTTTTGCATTTTGAAACTACAATTTCACAATTTTTACTTAAGTTGAGAAAGCCATAACAAGAGTTTACTGGAACAGATATATTTTAGGTTAGTTCTTGCATAGCAGGTTCTCAAAAAAGGAAAAATAAAAGAAACAAGCTAGAAGATTGAGGTATTAGCATTCGCATCCACTGCTATTTCTTAAAAACACAACTGATTTTCTTTTTTGTCACAAGCTTTGTTCATGCTCCTCTTATCCCAAGGAAAAGAAAGAAAGTGGAGGAATAAAGTTAGAAAAAAATTTTTAAAAACAAAAAACATATGTGAGAATATCACTTTTTCAGGAATATGATGCCTCTTTATTATTTAAAACAAGTATATAAATAATACAAACATTAAATTGATGTATTTAAAATATCTATTTTACCTTTAAACTTCTAGAGGAGAAAAATAAACATAAAGTCCAAAACTTTGTAAATTTTGAAAGAGCATGAACAAAGCATTCTATAGATTATTAGTTGCTCAATTAATTATATCAATCTACTAAGTAAAATAGTTAATCTTTTAGTTAGGGTATGACCATAAAAATAGTTTTTTCACTAATTACTAATACTCCTATAGTTGTTCCTAATCCAAATTAATAAATTAGTTTTTGAAATTTTTAAATTTACAACTAAAAGTAACATTAAGGAAAGATTTATGGATAATATTTTTATGAATTTTAGTAGTGGGAGATAGCAGTGGGAGATAATATACATTATCTTAAGATATAGACATATATCTAAGATATATACATTTTCTATAAGATATATTTTAAAATAACAATAGTTATTTATAATTAAAGTAGTATTAGTCATATAATATATTGAAATATGCATCCCTTTATAACAAAAATTTTCAAAATACTGTATTTATAATTAATGACTCACAGGACAAAATGAATCTGATTAAGAACTATCAAATATATTTATAAAAAGTGATTTTATATACTCATTTAATTTTAGAACACATACATATATTAGAAAAAAAATGATACATACACAGAATTTGTTAGTTTCTTCCAATATTTTAACAGAACTCCTGTTAAAATTTGACTTTAAGTGAAGAGCAGTAATTCATTGGAATGTAGTTGGGGAACATTGGTGGAAGGAGCTGGACACTAGTGTTAGGAATGGCCTTGATTCATTGTATATCAGAAACCTAACTATGAAAGACTTTGTAAATAACAATGATTTCCATTAATAAAAAAGAAAGAAATGTATAGAAACCTACCTCATCTCAGTTTGACTACTTAAACTGTCATTGTATTAATTTTAAAACTATAAACACTTGGGCTATTACTATAGCTCAAAGCTAAGGTTTTATCCCCAGAATTCTATATAGTTCCCTAAGCCCTACCTAAAGTGATACCTGAATGTATATACAAGAATAAGCATAGATCATCAGCAGGTATGACCCACTCACTCCCAAATTGTGATGGATCTCTTTATAATTCCTTAGGATATTAGTATATTATCTCTAGGAAAGTTTTTCTTGGGGGAGGCACACTCAGTGACGCTCAGGTGTTACTCCTGGCTATGAGCTCAGAAATCACTTCTGGCTTGGAGCACAGTTATGGGATGCCAGGGAATCGAACCACGGTCCATCCTAGGCTAGCATGGGCAAGGCAGTCGTCTTACAGCTTGCACCACTACTCCAGGCACAAGGAAATTATTATTTTTAATCACTAAGCCAACCCAATCTAATTTATTTGGAAAATATCTTTTTTAAAATTTTTTATATATGTTAAAAAAAAAATCCTTTAGCAGTGCAACATTCCCATCACCAATATCCCAAGTGTCCTTCCTCCCCACCCCACACTGGTCTGTACTTTAGACAGGCTTTATTTGGAAAATATCTTTTACTATTCTTTATATAAGGGTTGTATCCTAAGGAAATTTTAAATAAAAAGTTAAATATATAAGAAATTATTACAGTAATGTCGTAACCTATAGGAGGGGAAATATGTTAAAATAGTTAATGATATCTGCATTATATTAATAGAGAGATAAAAAGGTAATTTAATTTTTTATATTTTAAATATGCTACTTTCAAAAGATCCTGACATTTTGGTCCCATTAAATTGCTTCTTAATAAGTTTGTAAATTTTCTTCAAAATTATTTTATTATTGGGGCTGGAGCTGTGGCACAAGTGGTAAGGAGCCTGCCTTGCCCACGCTAGTCTAGGACAGACTGAAGTTCGATCCCCCAGTGTCCATATGGTCCACCCAAGCCAGGAGCAATTTCTGAGTGCATAGTCAGGAGTAACCCCTGAGCGTCACTGGGTATGGCCCAAAAATAAAAAAAATATTTTATTTGTCAAATTAATAAGTAATAAATTTTGTTAATCTTTTTGATATATATTAATTTAAACATGGAGAAAGTACATTCATTTAACACAAGAACATAAAATAGGATTAATGATATAGTAAATTCTATCACTTCATTTTATTGGAAATATTGAGTAGATTAGAAAGAGTCTGAAATTCATGCAAGAAGAGAAAACAATCACACTTTTTATCATGGATTTGGGAGTTTGATACCCTAAAGTACTCAGGACTTATTTGGGGTTCTGTGTTCAAGGACCCCTCCTGTCTTGACTCGGGGAAACTACTGGGATGCTGAGCATGTGCAAGTCAAGCACCTTATCTGCTGTACTACATATCTATCCCAAGATTATAGTTTTAAATGCATACTTTTTAATATCTCTGGATATACTGATAGATAAACTAATACTTGAGTGTAAATATTTACAAATTAAAAGATTAAGTCACACTGATGTTGGTGAAGGTTCTTATAAATAAAATTTCTAAGAAGTACTTCTTTTCAAATTAATAAAACTTTCAGCGAGCCAGCAGAGATACATTGGGGTTAATTATACCAGTTAACTTGGCAATGACCTCACAACAACTCTCTGGGGAGAGAGAAAGGTGAGATCATGGGCAATAATGTATACCCAGGAAAAATATCCAAGTATTTTTTTAAAGCTTGCCAATTAGTCTGAGGATAATCCATATTTCTCAAATGGAACTCTATATTTGTGTTTCTCAGATTAAATCTCCATCAGTAGAATAGACTCAGCAAGAATCAAATATAGTAACAGAGAAAAGGAGTCATGATCTACACAAAAATACAAATATAATACTAATAACTGGCATTAGAAAAGAGAACACTTAGTTGTTTTAAAATTTACTAATATTAGAATGTAAAAAAGTAAGACAAAACTATAATTTTAAAACTAAAATATTTAAAATAGAAAAGAGAAATTCTTTTTTTTTGAAAAAACTAAATGATATGTCACCTAATTCATTTGAATAAAAATTGGGACTGATAATGCATGCATTGGTAAAGATATGACATATTCTATATAATAAAAACAGCATCAAAAATAACTATTATCATGATAGCAAGCATTGCAAAAATTCCAGGACAATAAAAATAATAAAATTAAATGAAATCACAAATAAAAGAATATTCTCTTAAAATCAAAATTATGCAAGTGTTATATTTTTCATTAGTCCTAATAGTTACTAAAAGGAAGTGTGAAACTTTCAAGATTTTATACAGAGAATCTTTCAAGTATAAAGACTTTGAATATGCAAGACCTAAAATGTTACAAAAAATAGATTTGGAACAGAAAAATAACCTCTAAAGCATATAAATAAATAATATGACATTACAGTCATTTGTGGAAATGAATCCCCTCAAAATAGAATTATATAAGCCTAGGTTTATTCAAAATAATCTTTTTCTGGGGGGCACACCTGGTGAAGCTCAGGGGTTACTCCTGGCTATGCGCTCAGAAATCACTCCTGGCTAGGGGAACCATATCGAACGCCTAGAATAGAACTAGGTCTGTCCTGGATAGCTGCGTGCAAGGCAAACGCCCTACAACTGTTCTATCTCTCTGGCCCCAGCATCAAATGATCTTTAACTGGTTCAATAACAAATATTCAAATAAGGGGATTATAGTCATTATGATAAAAATGTGTTTTATTTAGAAATGTTCTTTGACTTACATGTCTTATTATATTATATTAATTATATGTTATGCTATGTTACTATATTATGCTATGTCAGTTTACCTCAATATGTTAATCAATTTTGTCTCTTGAATAAATTCTTACAAAAAAAAAGAAGTAAAAAATAAAAAATCTCATTGAAAAGTTGAAAAATAGTGATGCAATAAAGTTATATGACAGGTAAAAAGAAAATTAGAAATTCCAAGAGAAAGAAATGTAAGAAGTAAAGTTAAGTAAAACAAAGAAAAATAGTAAAGTTGTAGAAAATGTAAAAATTAAAGGAATGTATTTTAATCTGATATCAGTTTATTTTCATTCAAATTACTGAAAATAAATGACATTGTACATATAGAGAATGAAAATAATTTTAGTGTACTACTTGCTTCATTTATAACTTATAACTTTAAATTTATAAATTTATAACATAACTTTAAACATTTCTTGGATTTTAAAATAAGTCCACAACTAAATTAAAGAATTTGTTTCTGTTACAAGATAAATGTGATGCTATCATTTGCATCTCCTCTATACCAAACTAAATATATTTATATATGCAAAATTTGGAATCAGGTGATAATATAAAAATCATGTTCAAATATATATTATAATATGCAATAACAAAGAATGGGCAAACCAAAATTATATGTAGCATTAAATATTGTATGAGAAAAAAGATTTGTGGTGAAATTTTTACTTGTTGCCTTGAAGCCAATATATATCATGCAGAAAATATGTAACTATATTACAAAATACAAAAATATTTTAAATGATTGAAATAAAAGTAATTACAATTGCTAGTAAAAGAAACCAGAGATAAAAATGATATATTGTATTTCTGTTTTAAACTTAGTGTTCATATTACATACATTCCTACAAATAGAACATACATTTAAGGTTGCTCTGATTGGAAGAAATAATATTTAATGAGTATCATGATACTTTTAGGGTGATGAATTTATTTTGGGACTAACTGATGATTATAAAAAATTGCATGAAGAGTTTTGCAAATGTACTGAATAATTTGCTACAAAAGTTAATGTAAATAAATTTTATTTTAATAATTAAATTTATCTATTTTAAAATATATTGTAGGACTAAAATGGTAAGAAAGAAGCAAAAGTACATATTCAGCACGGATTTCTTTGTACTGTGATAATAATGCCATATTCATGATTTGTATTGACAAATTTGAAATTATATTTTTCAAATAACAGATTCAATCAAGAAGAGAGAGACAAATGTTCTTTCTCTATAGAAAGTGAGGAAATGGAACAGTAAAATGCTGTCCAGTATATTAGATTGTAAATGGATACAAATATGCTTGAAATATAATTTTTTACTTTCATAAGTTATAAATGGATTTCAGCTATTTGTTTCAATTATGTGCTTATGGAATTAAATGAATGCATATATATATTAGATAAGTATTATAAACAATAAGAAATCTATAAAGTGAACATCAAACGTACTTTTTAAATTTACCTTAGTCCTACTGTAATCGGCTCTCAAAGCATTGTTTGCTAATTATGAAGGGATATGAATCTCTGCATTTCCTTTATCTTTGCTTTTTAGTAGTTATTTGGCAATCTCTGCTAATGGGCTTTGTTGTCTGATGAACAAAAATACCATATTCTCTGCACAGAATTCTGCTAAATCATCTAAGATATCTGAGGAATTTACTTCCATTTAAACATTAAAATTAGGATAGATACATGAAAATATTATTATCACTGATGGAAAATATAAATCAATGTTTTGTAGTCCTTTCTTAAGGTTCCAAACAGAAGAAACTATTTTATTTACATATAAATTTTCTTTAATTCAAAATAGAAACAATTTTATGATAAAAAGAAAAAATATCTTTGAATATTTTTTAAAATAAAGTTGGTCTTCAAAAGATCGTTAATTAGGCTTTAAAAGTTTTAGTCGGTTTTAATAGGCATATGTTGGACTATAATGTTTTTAACAAAGCAAACTTTATTTTTAGTTACAATGGTGGAATCTTCTAAATATACATATTTAAAGAATTCTTAGGACTTTTAATGAAATGGAAATCTGGTTGATAATTACACCAGCTCACCCTGAGAGTCATGGTGCTGTCAGCTTGTTTGGTCATGGGTAACTAAGCAACACAGACAACCGGCACCTTGGTAGAAGATATTTTTTAGTTTGATTAAACATTTTTCATTTATGTATTGTATATTGATTTAACTTACAGTTATATTTAAATCTTTCTATTTCAAATAAAAGGTATACATACCATTACAAAAAGAGAATTACAATTAACATTTTTAAAAAAGTCATGTTAATCTCCAAGAATGGTCACAGACAAATACAAATTTTTTTGGAATAAAATATTTTATATGCTCTCAAAAATGTAAAGCAGTGCTAGATGTTTGAAATTAAGTTCAGAAAATAAATGAAATATTTGAGTTCTCTGCTCATTAATAAAGTTAGTGAAAAATCAGAAGTTAAATAACTTTTTTTGAAAAAAAAAGGCAAGTTCATGATAGCTTGATAAGTAAACTCTGACTTAGACACTAAAATCATGGCTCCTATGGTAAACAGCATTTGAAAGAGAGACAAGAAAGTAATACATTGTCAGATATCTTAAATGTCAGAGTAGCAATGGACAGAAAGCTTTTAGAATAGTTAATTGCATTTTTAGACCTCTGTGTTACTCTCTGGCACCTGGAAGAGCATTGATGACCACAAAACACATTAATTCTATCAGGTCATCTAGTTTATTTTCCACCCACTTGACCTGATAGAGTTTTCTTTTCTGTTAGGTATCTTGAAATTTACCTTTGATTGAAAACTATGATTTAAAGAGCAAAACCTCCAACCAAATGCTAGCTAGATTTGGAAAGTTTAAATACCATTGTTCACAATTAATGTGTGTCTGAGTTGGATACTATATTTCCCTTACTATGTAACCTGTATAACTGAAGTATACTTGGTTATTGACATTTGGAATATAGTGAAAACTGAATCAACTTCATAAATTAGGACACTTCAAAAATGGCCAGTCTTTTCAAAACTTAAAAAAAAAAAATCTAACTCTGTCTCCACACTTCTTAACTGGAAACAACAGTTAAGAATAATTATATATTATTCTAATGCTTTGCCTGATTGCTTTGACTTATACCTTTAAAATGATCAATGAAGAAACCAATAATTAACTAGCACCTGTATTTTCACAGAAAATAATGCATTTAGTAAGAAAATAATATTTACCAAAATAATAGAAATTTATGTGATAGCTGAAGTAAAATATTTTATATAATTACATTTGTCATGATTAAAAGTCCTGAGAGATATAGATCAGGGTTTAAGGTGCTTGCTTTGCATGGAACCTTTGCTAAGGACCCTAATTTGAATTCTGGCACAGCATGTGTTCCCCTAGGTTTAATCCCTTAGCCAGGAGTAATCACTGATAAGTGCCAGATGTGACCCAAACCTCTCCTCCTTCTCCCCCAAACCAAAACAACTTTAAAGCAAATTCTGATCTTCACTTAAATATTATTGTAGCTTATTTAGTAAAGTAAAATTCTTTTTTAGAAGATCTGATCTCTACTATATATACAAGAAAAAAAAATAGAAGTGTCCTGTCTGAATATGTAGATTGAATGTGAAAGGGACTACAATTAGAAATATATGAATTTATATGAATCCATTTATATGAATATTCTCTGTAATAGAATTAAAACATTAGCATCTACAATTTTATTCCTCAGGTAACTCTTGGTGATATTCAGTTATTTCTTAAACAACATTCTGAAATATAAAAGTTGATGTATATAAAAATTGAAATAACTCCATATTGTCCCTGTGGATTGCTGTTGGACACTAGTGACAAGGAAACTTCCTATGCTACAGGTAGTTCATTTTAGAAAGAATCTCAGTTCAATTCCTAGCACTGGAATTTCAGGTGAGTAATAGTGACAGTCAGATAACACAGTTATCTAATTTCCTGCAGGGAGCTGCTTATATTTAATCAAAGGATGAAAGTGAGGTAAGTAGCACATTGGAGAAGCCTGGCTAGACTTAAAGCAATTATAGGAGGCTATGACTATTTTTAGCTTGATTTACTCTTGATTGTGTTCTTTTCCAGTGTATGGTGAATAAGGTAGAACCTGACCCTTGCTATTGCGGACAACAAAGGAAGGAAGTTCCATAATACACTCCCTTCAGTTCTGGAGTAGAGATAAGATTCAACAATAGTAATACTTCTCTCTACTGACATAAAAAATAAATTGAAAACATTACCAGGAATGTCACTAATTTTGAGCCTCTCAATCATATCCCTAATAGAGACACCCATTTCCTGATATTTTGGACCCATAATAATAAAATAAGCCCAATGCAGCAGCATAACTACTACCTTTATAGTTATGAAGTGGTGTTAATGTAAACCTATGAGAACTTTCACATTAAAAATAGCAAAGGTATCAGCTAGATGGTATAAACTAGTCTTGAAATACCATTTTAATATTTTTATTATTTGGCTTTCAGACTTGACACAAATCATATATATAAATCATTAAATCCTTAATTTATTACTAAATGCAATAGAAGAAAAATGTAATGATTTTGAGAAATTATACAGTAATAAATTGCACATAAATAGAACGTAAAATTGTAGATTTAAACATGTGGAATTGAGGATATCTTACTATTTTGTACACACTCCTTATTTATATTATTGAGTTGCTACTTTCCTTAGTGTCTATTTTATTTTTTAAAATTTATTATTTATTCCTCTCACGTGACACATTATTGAGTTTAAAGATCATCATACAATCATAATGAGTTCATTTGTTTCATCTTCCATTAGTTTGGATATTTGTTATTGAAAGACTGTCATTTAAAAACTCACTTTCTTATTATTAAGTTTAAGTTTTGAACCAAACGAGAAAGCACAAATAATCTTCTAATCATTTTTAATGTGCACTTGTTTACCTTGAAATGATATTGATGCTTTTAAAGTTTTAAGTCATTTTCTTGCTCTTCACTTAGACTGTTATAAATGTTTAAATAGCTAATCTTACACAAATAAGATAAAGAGGCTGCCCTGGCAGGAACCTCCTTTATTTCATTTCCTTTTTCTCTCCCTTTTCTGTTTTCACTTAGCAGAATATGCTTTATGAAAAGGAGCGTGTGGATTTCTCCTGATATACTCTCTTAGGCAAATTGTTTCCTTGACTGTGCATTTTTGTTAGAATTTACTTCAGCATACCGTCTTTAACACGTTATCTATCAATAATGTTAAATTAGGAAAAAATTTAAAAAATGTATGAACTTTTTTTGTTTTTGTTTTTTTGTTTTTGGGCCACACCCGGTGATGCTCAGGGGTTACTCCTGGCTGTTTGCTCAGAAATAGCTCATGGAAGGCACGGGGGACCATATGGGACACCGGGATTCGAACCAACCACCTTTGGTCCTGGATCTGCTACTTGCAAGGCAAATGTCACTGTGCTATCTCTCCGGGCCCTATATGAGCTTTTTTTATAAGTTATTTTGATTTTAGTTTTATAACTGATTCCATCAAACTATTTTACCTTTACCTTTTGTTTCAAATACAACATAGTGTATAAAGAAAGATCTGTACTTCGATGTCAGGTTATAAATTCTAAGAAGATGCTAAGTACTGTAAATTTCATTACCTTTTGGGGGGATATTGGACCACCCGGCAGTGTTCAGGTATTACTTCTTTACTGGTTTTGCTCTTAGAAATCACTCCTGGCAGACTGAAGTGACCTAATGAGATCCACCTAGGTTGGTCCCATGCCAGGAAAACGCACTACCCTCTGTGCTTATCAGTCCAGCCCGCTTTAGTTTCTTAACAAAATTTAGTATTCTACTTATCTTCAACAGACAAAGCTATTTTCATTAGGAATATGCTAAATTTGACATGAGTATTTTCATTACATGGTATTGGGAGTGTTTCCAGGAAACAAATCTATGCATATGTAAGTGTATATATATTCATATTAAATGTATATATGCATATACACATATAAACACATATATGCAAGTAATATTTTATTATATATTTATATATACAATTAATATATATGACATATATACATAATACATATATATTCAGAACATGAAATCAGCTAATAGCTTATTTTTTTGTGCTTTGCTTTTGGGCCATACCCATTAATTCTCAGTGCTTACTAATTGCTTACTCCTGACTGTTCTAAGGTTCCCTACTAGTAGTGATTAGGATACCAGATACAAAATATGTTCCTGCTGTGTGCAAGTGCTTAGTATGATGTGCTATCTTAAAGCTCCCAACAACCTCTTTTTAACTTTTGTTGCTAGGATAACTTGCAAGTAAGTAAATTTAAATTTGAAAATAAAAAAATAAGAAACATTTTTCCTAAATTGGATCAATTGATTTTGTTAATTTAAACTTAATATTTATCTTTACATAAGTTATTTTAAAAAGTGTGCGCATGTGGGTTTTAAGACTATTTCCTTCATTAAATGTGGATGGCCTCTGCTTAAAGATTTATACAAGGAAAAAGGAGCCACGATCTAGAGAATATATTTCAAAAAATTCAAGTAGGGCTATCCAACTAATTAAAATCTTTACTTATTCCTAACTTTACATTGAATGGATTCTATGGTGTCTATACTGCCATGATTCTGAGCACAAAACTCTAACAGAAAATAATTATCTCAATAAAAAAAGCAAATGTGGCTTCTTTACTTTAATGTTAAATGATAGCAAAATAAAATACTGCATTTGTGAAGTTTTAAAAGAAGGGGTGGTATGGAAAGGATGATTCTATAAATAGTATGAGCAGTTGTAGATTAGGAAAATGCTGTTAATACATATGACTTCATTGATGTGGACAAAGGGAAACAAGTGAAATGGCTTTATTTCCTATTTGAATGAAGTAGGAATATGGCCTCTGAATACAATCAATCCGATTGAGATTAAATTGGGCTTGAGGCTGTGCTTTAAATACATGGAAATGTCATAATTTAATATCCCTCAATGCTAATTACTCTCTGCTCCTGTGTTTCCTTAAGTTTGTTCAGGGAGACAAACATTGAACTGGATTTCTTTATCTTCTCTCATTTTCTTCTCTAGAAACCTCATTTAAACCTGCACACCAAGTATAGAATGTACAAATCTCATTTTCACGTTGATGCTCTATAATGAATATATTATCCCAGGCAACTTCTTGGCTTACCTTTTGCTGTTGAATAACACCACATTTTATTAAAGATCTGTGAAATGTTCCCTGAGATGTTGCATAGCCTATTCTCTTTAGACAGTAAGTTTTGCAAAAATTTTCTTGGCTTTGTATAGGTGATAACAGGAAACAAGAATAATGAGATAAAACCTCTTCTTTCAGGTTTTTTTAATTGAGGAACAAATTATTTCATAGTTTCTCATTAGTTATTCCCATGGATTCTAATGACAAGGTGCCAACTTTCACACTTTAAACAGGTTAATTAATCAGGTAGTAATGAAGTTGGGTGATACCTGAGTGTTGGTGTGCTGAATAATCATGGTTTCTAATAATGTGCTTAAATGTCTGTAAACCTGAGAGGATAAGTTGAAATTCAGTTATTTGGAGTTCTGAATAAACATATGCTAACTAATGGGAAGACTAATGTTAGTTTAGTAGTATAGGTATGTATTTAAAGTGTGATATATGTATCTACATAGTATATATATTTACTGTATATTTACACTAATAATTATATGTAATTAACTAAGAAAACGTAAATATGGCCAGGTTTCAATAAGCTCTCTTGAACAGGTGTTCTTTGTTTAACCAAGCTGTAATATTTTATATTTATTTATTTAATGTAAATGTATTTAAATACATTTATACAATAACTTTAGTTCAAATTTTACTTTTTAATGATAAAAGGCATAAATGTTTGTAGAAATCAAAAAATCCAGGGTTGGAGCCCTCAACAGTGGTAGGGTGTTTGCCTTGCATGCAGCTGACCTAGGACGGACCTCGGTTGTCATCCCATATGGTCCCCCAAAGCCAGGGGCAATTTCTGAGCTCATAGCCAGAAGTAATCCCTGAGCATCACTGGGTATGGCCCCAAAAAAACAAAATCAAAAACAAAATTAAAGAAATAAAAAATCCACTATGCATATCCAATGAGATATCATTATCAGTAAGACATATATCTCTGAGGTGAAAGTAATATAGAGGAGCTAATACTCAGAGGAATGCTCTTAAAAGTCCTTGGGCAATTTTTTGGTCATTATTGTTTTTGTTTGTTTTGAGACATCTCCAGGCAGAGTGCAGGGCTTACTACTGGTTTTTACTAAGGAATCACAGCTATTGGTGCTTGAGGAACAGTATTTTGGATTTGCATGCAAGTCAAGTGCCCTACACTCTGTGCTGTCTCTAACCCCAAAGTTACTATTTACCTAGATATTTATTTTCAGTCACCTCAGGAAAGACTAGAATTTTAAAAAAATTATGTGAGTGGGGCCGGAGCTGTGGCACAAGGAGTAAGGTGTCTGCCTTGCTCATGCCACCCTAGGAAGGACCATGGTTCGATCACCCGGAGTCCCATATGGTCCCCCCACCCAAGAATGATTTCTGAGCTTCTGAGCTCAGGTTACCAGGAGTAACCTCTGAGCGTCACCGGGTGTGGCCCAAAAACAAACAAAAATATTATGTGAGTGATATGTTGAAAATGTTGGCACTTTTATAAAAATAGGTAATCTATTTTCTGTAATGCTACTGGGACAAATTTATTCCTAAGGATATGCCTTGTTTCATTATTGTAGAACACTGACCTTTGTACATTATCTTGACAACAGGTGTTTTGTCTTTGACAAATAAATAATTATGTATCATCCTCCAAGGAATTGTATGAGAAACATATACATTTCTCTGATTCCTGATAGTAATTGAAGTACTAATGAGATGTTTATACACAAGATCAAGTCTCAACTATATTGAGGTTGGAACAGGGCGGAAAATGTGTAACCAGATTAATATTAAAAATTCTACCATATAGAGCCAGAGAGGTGGCGCCAGAGAGGTGGCGCTAGAGTAAGGTGTCTGCCTTGCCAGTGCTATGCTAGGACAGACCTCGGTTAGATCCCCTGGAGTCCCATATGGTCCCCCCAAGGCAGAGGCGATTTCTGAGCCCATAACCAGGAGTAACCTCTGAGCGTCAAATGGGTATGGCCCCAAAATCAAAACAAAAAAAAAAAATTCTACCATAGACTTTTTGTTGTTCATTTGTTTTGAGGCCACAATAAGTGGTTCTCAGGGCTGGTTCTGTGATAGAGACCACTCCTGGCCCTACTCTAGGAACAAATTAGGGTTCTGAATTACAACTGCAATTGATATTGTGCAAGGCAATCACTCTACCCTCTTTTCTACCCCTCCAATTATCTATCATCAACTTTTGACCATCAAAATAAGTAAACTGATATTAGGAAGCATTAAGAATTTTTACAACAACAGAATCGATACCCAGTCTACAACAAGCTGTACAGGTGGGGAACAGTTCCACTAGCATTATGGGGGGTAAAGGAGGGAGAACAGGAATGGAGGTAGGACAACATTGGTGGTGGGAATGCCCCTCATTAATTGTCACTATGTGCCTTAAATATTACTGTGAAAGATTTGTAATTCACTTTGACCACAATATAAATTAAAATAAAAGAAGTTATTTTTGTTTTTGTTTTGGGACCACACCCATTTGACACTCAGGGGTTACTCCTGGCTATGCGCTCAGAAGTCGCCCCTGGCTTGGGGGGACCATATGGGACGCCGGGGGATCTAACAGCGGTCTGTCCTACGCTAGCGCTCGCAAGGCAGACACCTTACCTCTAGCGCCACCTTCCCGGCCCCAAATAAAAGAAGTTTTATTTACCACACAGGTATATGATGCTTCTACACAGCAGTTAATGATCAAAATTCACAGTGAGAGCTGTATAGTCAGCTCACTAAGGACTTGGGTAAATAGGACTAATGCATTGATCTTTATTTTAAATGATGTAGCAGGTGAAATTTTACAAATTGAAACAATTCACCAATTGCATTTAGAAATATTACTGTTATATAGTACACACTAGTGGACTTAAGGATTTCAAAACACATGCATTTAAACAAGAAAGACTAGTAGATTTTATTTTTATGCTTGATTTAAAACTAAAGTTTTCTAGCCCCTGTATAGTCTAACAATTACATTTTACTTTGCAGGAATAAAATGAACTGTGATTCAGCAACTGAAGTACCTACACATTTCTTTTCTTATTTACACATTACAATAACAAGCTATGATCTTTATTCATAGTTTATTTTGACTTGTCAGAAATAGTCATTGATGAAGTATAAAATTAAAAAATAATTTAAATAATTATTATAATTTATAATAATTCAAAGACTAGTATAATGCAATGTACTGTCTTCTCCTGAAATTGATGTATGGACAAACCAAAACTCCTAAGTGGTCTTAATTTTGTTGTTGTTGTTGTTGTTTTTAAATGACATGGTTTTGCTAAGTTGTGTTGAAAAGGAAAAATATAGACAGAAACATGTATATCATTAGCACAACTGCATTCCATTATATTCTTTTGCAAAATAAATTACATAAATGGGGTTGGTATTGTTTTCTATACTTCACTAAGAGATTGGGATAATTAAGCTTCAAGAACTGAGATGCTTTAAAACACATTTAATTTAGTAAAATTGGTAAGAAGCTACTGCAATTAAAAAAATAAAAAAGGACAAAAGTTTCCTATGTCTAACTGGGTAATTTGGAGTGAATTTAGACTATGGCATTAGAAGTACAAAAGGTAACTAAAAATGCCATTAAATGAAATGTTCCAAGTCCAAGTAATTTCCTTTTAAACAGAAAGTAAAATGCAAACAGAGATTACTAAAACCCTGCTGTGTTTAATTTAAGTGTATGAAAGCCTTTTACTTACAGTCATTTTGTTTTGAGATAATCACGGCCATCCACAGTGGCCAAAGCTGTGAAGAATGGGTTGTCATAAGATGCTCATTCTTTGATTTTACCTTGCTTGTGTCAGTCAAGCTTCACATCAGGCAACTTTATCTCATTCATCTTTTTTCAAAGTGGGAGTATCCTAGTTTTGTTTTTTTAAAAATTATTGACTCCAGACTGATAGTAGCAACATGGAACTTAGTATGTATGTCTGTATGCCCACCACTGAAAAGGGTCAAGATTGTACAATAACAGGTACAGAGGCATCTGTATTTGTGTTAATCTTCACCTGCAATTATTTATCTTAAAGTTTACAATTCAGAAATAATTTTTTTAAAAAGACATAAATTTTTTTACACTACTACAATGTGTCAACATACTTTGTTATAGACAAACTTTATTTTAAAATGTAAGCAAAATCTGATGCCATTTCTCAGAGGTAAATAAGAGAATAATTCTATCCCCTAAATATATAGGAAATTAAAAAGTAAAAGTACCAAATATAAACACAGGATCTAATGAGAAGGTCATTTTTATAGGAATTATTGCCTTTGTACTGTTTTAAAATATACCCATAATTATAATTAAGGATATTTTTAAGTGGGAACAGGGTTTAAATTGCTTGCCTTGCTTTGAAGTCAACCCCAATTCTGATCCCAACTTGACATATGTTCCCTGGCATCTTTGTAAGAGTTATCCCAGATTATAAAGCAAGAATAAGTTCGAGCACACTAGGTATGATCAACTCAAAATAATGTTGACATATGGAAAAGATGCCAAATATATATTTTTTGACAATTAGTAGTCATCTGCTGCTAATAATCTTCTGTTTAGGAGAATATTTTCCATAATATAATTCTTATCATTTTGTTATTATGAATAATATTGTTATCTTTGCTGTGGAGGCCAAACCTCAAAGTGTTCTGAATACCAAGACCATACCTCAGGGTACTCTGTGGTCATGCAAAGGTGGAAACTAAACTCAGGCCTACCAAAATACATGACATTCTCTACCATTGAAGACATGCTCCTATTCATGATCAACATTTGGGAACAGGGCAACTTAAAACCTTTCTCGAAGTGTGTTCGTTTATGCGTGTGTTATACAGAAAATCCATAAATATTTCTGCATTATTTCTGGTTTTTTAATTTTTATTGTGGCCAAAGTGAATTCCAAATCTTTCACAGTGATATTTAAGGTACATAATACAATAAATGAGGAGCAATCCCACCACCAGTATTGCCCTCCCTCCACCTCTGTTCCCAGCAATGGCAATATTATTGAAAATCTTAATGAGTCATTTCTCAACTGTGATGTGATACATTCATGAAAGTCACAATTGTCCCATGTTACTTAAATAAATGTTATTTAGAGCCAGAGAAATTGCTCAAGTGACAAAGTACATGTTTTGCATATATAAGATTTAGTTTAATCCTTAAATCTGCTAGTTTAATACAAGTACCAATGGATACAGTTCTCTTTACATCATACCTAATTCCCAGCACCACTAGATACAAGCAGCACATATAGTGAGTCTCCAGACCCAGGTTACCCTCCCAACGCAACTATGGATTCCAAGAAAAAGAAAACAAAACAATATATGCAGTTTGCAGTGTACATCACTTGTTTTACACAACTCTTTGCAAAGGATATAATATAATATTGATGAATTGTCCCTTTTAGGATGGATAATCCACAAATTTATCAATATAGACAACTTGAAAAGAGCTTGTTATAAATAATAAATAATACAAAGCCATAATGTTCTTATACTTTAACACATTGGTGTTGTCTCTGTGAACATTAACTGTAGAATAGATGACTTCTTCAACGGGGATATATGTGGTTGGCAAGTCAGCATAAGTAGCCATATAGACTCAGTATTTTGGGATTCCCAAGGGCAACTTTTTCAGATGATATAAGTTAAATACATGACACACTCTAGATTTGTGATAATTGCCAACATACACTTACATATGAGATAATACATTGTCACAAGTTGTGGGTATAATACATTATATTAGATAAAATATATTAAACATGTATACATGTTATATACTTAATGCATTAAGGGTGTAGATGTCATCTACTTGTTTTATATATATCCCATTTTTAGACTTTTTATCATTAACTCACTTTATACCTCCCAATTATGGCAACTCACTAGATGTGTTTTATCCTTTACCCAATAAAAGATTATATATTTTCATTTTATCACTAAAATGTTATTAAAATATACAATTAATGAAGAATATTATTTGTTATTTTCTTTTGAAAATTGCTGAGTTTTTATGTTTTTACTTTACTGCTATTTGTAGAATTTTATGAAAAAAAAAGCATTACAACATCACATTCTCCATCAATGTATCCTCATCTTTTTCCTACCACTGTCCAAATTTGCACCCAAGTGGCAGTACACTTGATGTACTGAGTACAATGGGACAGGATTTCCTGTCTGCTACTCTCTTAACTTAGGAGGAACTCTCAAGATTTTATTTTATTTTGATATCTTTATTTTAGCACTATGATAACAAACATCTTTATAGTTGGGTTACTGTAATAAAAAAAAAAACACCCCCTTTCACCAGTACAACCTTCCCACCACCATTGCCTTTATCTTCTTCCTCTCCACCCCTTGCCTGTATTCGAGACAGGTATTTTATTCTCTCACTCACTACCACTGTCATTAGAGTTGTTAGAGAAGTTATTTCTATAACTACTCTCATCACTTTTTGTGGTTAAGCTTCATATTGTGGGCCTTCCTTTCAGCCCTCATCTCTATTGTCTCTGGGTATTACAGTAATGTATTTTATTTTTCTTAAATCTCATAGATGTGTGAGACTATTCTGTGACTATCTCTCTCCCACTGACTTATTTCACTCAGTGTAATAGTGTCCATGTCCAACCATAAATAGGAAAATATCATGACTTAATTTTTAGGAACAGCTATATAGTATTCCATTGAGTATATGTACCACAGTTTATTTAACCACACATGTTGTTGGGCATCTGTGTTTTTTCCAGATCCTGGCTATTGTAAATATCACTTCAATAAATATATGTGTGCAGAACACACGTTTTGTATTGTGTTTTTGTGTTCCTAGTGTATATCCCTAGGCATAGTATAGCTAGATCATATGTGAGTTCAATTTTAAGTTTTTTGAGAAATTTCCATTCCATATTGTTTTCCGTAAAGGCTGGTCTAAACTGCATAACTACCAGCAGTAAATGAGTTCCTTTCTCCCCACATCCAAGCCAGCACTGATTGTTCTTGTTTTTTTGTGATGTGTGCCAGTCTCTATGGCATGAGATTGTAACATTGTTTTTTTGATTTGCATCCCCATGATGATTAGTGATGCGGAGCATTTTTTCATATGCCTTTTGGTCATTTGTATTTCTTTTATGAGGAAGCATATGTTCATTTTTTTCTCCCCATTATTTGATGGGGCTAAATGATTTTTCTTATCGATTTCTTTTTTTCTTTTTCTTTTTTTTGATTTTATGGGCCACACCCAGTGACACTCAGGGGTCACTCCTGCCTATGCGCTCAGAAATCGTTCCTGGCTTGCGGGACCATATGGGATTCTGGCTGATAAAACCACTGTCAGTCCTGGATCAGCCTCATGCAAGGCAAACACCCTACCACTGTACCATCGCTCTGGCCCCCTCTTGTTAATTTCTGTCATTACCTTGTGTATCTTAGATTTAATCCCCTTATTTGATGGATATTGGGTAGTTTCTCCCATTCTGTGGATGGCCTTTATATCTCAGTCACTATTTTCTTTGAGGTGTAGAAACTTCTTAGCTTATTATAGTACCATTTGTTTATCTCTGCACCATTTGTTTGGACAGTAATGTTTTCTCTTTGAAGATACCTTTAGCCTCAATGTCATGGAGTATTTACCTATGTGTTCTTTTGTATACCTTACAGTTATGGGTCTTATAGGAAGGACTTTAATCTATTTGGATTTGACCTTTGTGCATGGTGGTAGGTGGAGGGTCTGAGTTCACTTTTTTGCATGTGGCTAACCAGGGGGTCCCAGCACCACTTATTGAAGAGGCTTTCCTTGCTCCATTTTGCATTTCTTGTCCATTTATCAAAGATTGATTGATATTATGTCTGAAGAACTTTCTCTGAATACTCAACTCTATTTCATTGATCTGAATGTCTGTCTTTATTCCAATACCATGGTGTTTTAATGACTATTTTTTTGTAGTACAATTTAAAGTTGGGGAAAGTGATGCCTCCAATACTCTTTTTCCTAAGGGTTGCTTTGGCTATTAGTGGGTATTTATTCTTCCAAATGAATTTCATAAATGCTTGATCACTTCTTTGAAAAATGACATGGGTATCTTTTGAAGAAATTGTATTAAATCAGTAAATACTTTTGAGAATATTGCCATTTTAAAAAGGTTAATTCTCCTAATCCAAAAATAGGGTATGTGTCTTCATTCTCTTGTGTGCTCTTTTATTTCTTGAAGCAGTGTTTTGTAGTTTTCTTTGTATAGGTCCTTTACCTCTTTAGTTAAGTTGATTTTAACTTTGTGTCATATATATATATATATATATGTATATATATGTATATATATCTGTCTTTCTCTTCACTCAATTTCCTTTCTTCTCCCCACAATATTCTAGAGCCACCTCCATTTAAATCATTATATTCTTTTATGTAGTTATTCTAAATACCATATATAAGAATGATCATTTATATATCTATTTTATACTGTATTGATCATTTTGTATTTACTTCATTTAACATGATAATTTTCATTTTCATCATGTATCAAATTGCAAGATTGGCTCATTTCTTACAATTATGTAGTGTTTTATTAAATATGTAGCACATTTCATGATCCATTCATCTGTTTCTGGACTTCTAGGTTGATTTCAACTCTTAACTAATGTACTGAGTGCTGCAAAACAATAGTGGTATGCACATCTTTTTGAATGAACTTTTTTTTTGCCTTGAAGCTAGATACACAAAAGTGGAATTATTGGTTCAAATAACAGATCAATTCTGAGTTTACTGAGAATCCACCATATTGTTTTTCATAGATGTTGAACCAGACAATATTTCCATCAGTAATAGATGGATAGAGTTCCTTTTTACCACATCCTTCCCAACACATATTTTTCCCAGTATTTTGATTATTCTACATCCTCAGATGATATCTCACTATTGATTTGATTTATATTTCCCTGGTGATAAGTGATGATGGCAATTTTATGTATATGTTGGCCATCTGTTGGTCTTTCTTAAAGAGTTGTCTATTCATTTATTTTAATAATTTTTTAATATAATTTTTATTTTGATCATAGTGGCTTACATATTGTTGATAATAATATATTAGGTACATATCCACATAAAATCAGGGGGGATTCCCATCACCAAATTGACCTCCCTACACCTCCGTTTTTGTCCTACCTCCCATATCCTCTTCCCTCACCCCCAGGGTTGCTAGAATATGTGGTCTTCTCTGTATCTAGCCTACTACTTATTAGTCTTGCACCTGTTTGGTCCTGGTGCCTCCCTTGTTTCCTCCTCTAACTGGGGGGGGGCCAGACTAGCTAGTTCAAGTTACGTGGTTTTGTTTGAAGGAGAGAAAAGTAATAAACTGGGGTAAAAGTCTAATACGCCGAAAATAAGCGGAATTCTTCTAGAGGCTCTCATCATCGGTTTGAGAAATGAAGGAGAGAAAAAAGGTGAAACATTCCACCAGTACAAAAATAAGTGTCAAATATCCAGTGAGAACTCCCAACAATAACGATAAGCACCAAAAAAAAAAAATCCACAAAAACAGAAACAAAGAATAAAAACACAAAACAAAACAAAACAAAAACAACAACAACAACATCAACAACAACAAAAAAAAAACGCCATGGTCTTGATATAAGAAACATGGCATAGCGTATAAAGAAAGAACAGAAAGGAAGAGAAAGAATAAGTATAACTGGGGACACCATCAATAATCACATCCAAACAGAGAGATTGACCAAAAGTAGATAGGTAAATAAAAATAATAATAATAAATGACAATAAAATAATATATATAAAAAAACAATGTTTTGTGCTTTTTGTTTTTTCCCTCCTGCCCTGGCACAGTAAATATTGGGGTCATTCGAAAAGGAATTCAATTGGCCTAAGAGATATGGGGTTTCTCCGCCCTTGGAGTGTATTGTCATGGGATCAACTATAGACTCTGTTCAGGATCATTTACTCTCCCAGTGGTGCTTTTGTGGTGTTTGGAAGACCTGTGCTCTGTCCTGGGTGATACAATCAGGCCTCTATGTCTAGGGATCTCAGTATCTGCACAGATCCAGGGGTGGGATTTATGATGAAGTCAGTCTTTGTGGTTCTAGAAGTTCTGTTCCAACAGTGACATTTTAATCCATATTCTGTGGTTGGTGATCTTGGTCTTTGCACTGAACCTAGGATGGCACCTAGGATAGTGTCTTTCTTTGTACTTCCAGAAGCCTCATTCCGTTACATTGGTCTCTGCCCGACCTTTGGAACTGGGGATCATGTTTATTGTGCAGGTCGTAGTTCACACCCTAGGCTAGGGCTTTTTTTTATTGGCCCCAGGCTGTATACAGTCTGGTCATGGTTCTAGCAGCCAGTCATCTGTAACTCGCAATCTTGGCTTTTGGACCTGCCAAAGGGTGACAAGTCTTCTGATTTTGTCTTGTCGTTAGCTGGTAAGGTAGGATAACCTGCACTTATTCCCATTTTCTTCGTTGTCAGGATGTCATATTAGAGCTGGCACTTGTTGATGACCTCGCAGTATTAAGGCTGTCCAGGATGAGATTTGTTTCCTGTAGCAGTTGTGAAGAGCTGTGCCGTTTCTATGTCTGGGATCCAGGGTTCAAGGCTGGATGGATGGTATTCAATCACCTGAGGTCTAAGTTGATTCCACATGACATATTTTCAAGGTAGGAGATATCCCTGTATTGTAAACAACTATGAGTTCCTATCTCTAGTAGATAAGGGCTCTTTTTATTTATGTAAGAATTCCCCTTCTTTAGTGTGCCTTTGCAGGGGGAAATGGTGCTATCTTATATTGTCGGTGCATTTGGGGGTGGTCAAAGGGGAAAACAGAAACAGGTTACATACCCAAAAAAGATAAAAAAAAATTAAAAATAGAAAAAATAGGGTATAAAAATGTATGTGCTTACATATGTATATGTAGGCCAGACTTTTTTTTAAATTAGTTAGCAAAGTATTTAAAGGACCAAAGTGATGCAAAGACTATCTTACATTTGGGGAAAAGCAGGTAAAGAGGTGGTGTGATACAGGTCTTATGCTTATGTTGGAAGTACAGGTTTTCCCATTGTCTTTTGGGGTTTTCTTGTGGTGTGTGGGTTCCCAGGAAGGGAGAAATGAGAAAATACATTAGAAAGAAAGGGAGAAGAGAAAAGGAAAAAAGTAAAGAGAAGAGTAGAAAAGATAGAAAAAAAGAAGAAGAGAAAAAATAAAAGGGAAAGTAGTGAGAAGAGAGGAGAGAATAGCAAGGGAATGCTAATTTGCTTGGATGTGTTCGAAGAATAGAGTGTGTAGTTTAAGTCTATATGTCTCAGTTACTGCTTCGTGGTCTGACTGGTCACGTGCTTCAATTCCTAAAAGAAGGTGTAACCTAGGGATAAAGTGTATGTTAAAGAGTTTTCTCGGAGCGATCTCATAGTGTAAGCTAGGTATGGTATCTTGTGTGGAATCCCACGCTGCCATCCTAGTTTGTCTGCCATTTGTATCCAAGGACGCCTGTGGACATAAAAGCTGAGAGGTTATTTTAAATATAGTAAGATAAAGGCATTAAAACTTAGTGTTATGGGATGTTTCCATTGGAGACAGTGATTTCCCGTGGTGTTGTTTACCTTTGTTCCTGTATACGATCTCTAAGAGATTATTGTGGGCCTTTGTTGTGGAAGGTTGATTACATACCTGTTCTCTCTATGCTGCAATTTTTGATGTTGCTCTTTTCTTTGTGGTATAATGTGTAGTCAAGAATTTGCATTGCTCCTTTTTCAAGTATTTTGGGCACTGCTCCCAAGTATATGTTGACTATTGCAGTGTTTGGAGTTTCTACCCTGTTAAACCCTGTTATTTGATTGTTGAGTATTAGTTGTTTATAAGATGTATGTTCTGGGTGCTTCAGAATAATGCTACCATTCTGTGTTTCTCTTTTGTCTTCTGACTTACTTTGTTTAATATGATATGATCTAGGTCCATCCATGTTGCTGCAAAGTCTGTGATTGTATCATTTCTGACTGCCATGTAAAATTCCATTGTGTATAGATACCACAAATTAATGATCCATTCATCTATTGTTGGACATCGAGGTTGGTTCCAAGACTTGGCTATTATATTGAGTGCTGCAATAAATAGTGGGGTGCACACATATTTTGGAATGAATGTCCTTCCCTCTTGGGGGTATATACCTAGGAGAGCAATTGCTGGGTCAAATGGCAGCTCAATTCTGAGTTCTTTGAGCACTCTCCAGACTGTTCTCCATAGGTGTTGGACTAGGGGGCATTCCCACCAGCAGTGGATGAGAGTTCCTTTCATACCGCATCCCCGCCAACAGAGATTGTTCCCATTATTTTTAATGTGAGCATCCTCACTGGTGAAAGGTGGTATCTCATTGTTGTCTTGATTTGGATCTCTCTGATAATGAGTGAAGGTGAGCATGTTTTCATGTGTTTGTTGGCCATCCTTTGTCTTCCTCAGAGAAGTGTCTATTCATTTCATCTCCCCATTTTTTATGGCTTTATTTGGTTTTGGGGGGCTCAACTTTCTGAGTGCTTTGTATGTTCTAGATATCAGCCCTTTATCTGATATGTATAGTGAAAATAATTTTTCCCATTCTGTTAACTGTCTTCTTGCATTAAGTAGGGTTTCTTTCGCCATGCAGAAGCTTTTTAGTTTGATGTAGTCCCATTTGTTTATGTTTGATGCTAAAGTTCTTGCCAATGGTGCTCCATTCTCAAAGACCTTTTTGATATATAGGTTTTCGAGTGTTCTGCCTATTTTATTCTGAATAAACTTTATAGATTTGGGTCTGATTTCAAGGTCTTTGATCCATTTTGAGTTGATTTTTGTATAAGGGGTGAGGTATGGGTTGATCTTCACATTTGTACATGTGGTTTTCCAGTTGTACCAACACCATTTGTTGAATAGACTTTCTTTGCTCCATTTCAGGTTCTTGCCTCTTTTTATCAAATATTAGTTGGCTGTATATCTTGGGGTTTATGCCTGGGAATTCTGTTCTGATCTACTGGTCTGAGGTCCTGTCTCTGTTCCAGTACCATACTGTTTTGATTACTATGGCTTTATAGTATAGTTTCAGGTTAGGTAAGGAGATGCCACCCAGCTTCTTGTTTTTAAGTATTTCTTTGGCTATCCTGGGTCTTTTGTGGTTCCAGATGAATTTTGTGATTGATTGTTCTATTTCTTTAAAGAATGCTGTCTGGATTTGGATAGGGATTGCATTAAATCTATATAGTAGTTTGGGTAGGATAGTCATTTTGACTATGTTAATTCTACCTATCCATGAGCATGGGATGTTCTTCCATTTTTTTAGATCGTCTTCAATTTCTTTCTGAAGTGTTTTGAAGTTTCCCTGGTATAGGTCTTTCACTTCCCTTGTAAGGTTGATTCCTAGGTACCTGATATTTTTTGTTACTATTTTAAATGGAATTGCATTTTTAATCTCTCTCTCCTCGACTTTGTGGTTTGTATATAGAAACGCTACTGTCTTTTGTGTATTGACTTTGTATCCAGCCACTTTACTGTATTGGTTAATTGTTTTTAGGAGTTTTACTGTGGACTGTTTAGGGTTTTCGATGTATATCATCATATCTGCAGAAAGAGATAGTTTGTGTTCCTCTTTCCCAATTTGGATTCCTTTGATTCCCTTCTCTTGTCGGATTGCTATTGCTAGGACTTCTAAGGTTATATTGAATAAGAGTGGAGAGAGTGGACAGCCTTGCCTAGTTCCTGACCTTAGTGGGAATGCTTCTAGTTTCTCGCCATTAAGTATAATGTTGGCTGTAGGCTTTTCATAGATAGCTGTAACTATCTTGAGGAAGGTTCCTTCTAAGCCTATTTTACTAAGTGTCTTTAATATGAAAGGGTGTTGGATTTTGTCAAACGCCTTCTCTGCATTCATTGATATGATCATGTGGTTTTTGTCTTTCTTGTTGTTGATGTGATGTATAATGTTGATTGATTTGCGTATGTTGAACCAACTTTGCATTCCTGGTATAAATCCCACCTGGTCATGATGTATTATCTTTCTGATAAAGTGCTGGATTCGGTTTGCTAAGATTTTGTTGAGTATCTTTGCATCTATGTTCATTAGTGAGATTGGTCTGTAATTTTCTTTCTTGGTGGTGTCTTTGCCATCTTTGGGAATGAGTATGATATTTGCCTTATAAAAGGAGTTAGGGAGATTCCTGTTTTTTCTATGGTTTAGAAGAGCCTATGGAAAAGTGGTAGTAAGTCTTCTTGGAATGCTTGATATAATTCACCTGTAAGTCCATCTGGGCCTGGGCTTTTGTTCTTAGGGAGTTTTTTAATTACATCTTCATTTTCCTCTGAGGTGATTGGTCTGTTTAGGCTTTCTAGATCTTCCTTTTCCAGACTTGGAAGAGGGTTTTTTTCCAAGAATCTGTCGATTTTCTCTGGGTTCTCTAGCCTAGTTGAGTATAGTTGTTCATAATATGATCTCATGATATGTTGTATTTCTTGGGGTTCTGTTGTAATCTCTCCCCTTTCATTTGTGATCCTACTGATTTGGGTGTTTTCCCTTTTTTTTTTTTTGGTGAGTTTTGCCAGCGGTTTGTCTATCTTGTTTATTTTTTCAAAAAACCAACTCCTTGTCTCATTGATTTTTTATTGTTTTCTTAGTTTCTATGTTGTTTATTTCTGCTCTAGTTTTTTTATTTCTTGCCTCCTGGTTGTGGTTGGATTTCTCTGTTGCTGTTGTTCCAATTTTTGAGGTGATCTTTTAGACTTTTGGTTTTGTTATTTTCCTGTTTCTTGACATAGGCCTGTATTGCTATGAGTTTCCCCCTAATTACTGCTTTTGCTGTGTCCCACAAATTTTGACATGTTGTCTCTTCATTGTCATTTGTCTCAAGGAATCTTTTTATTTCTTCCTTGAGTTGTTCTTTGATCCAGCTGTTGTTAAGCAGCATGTTGTTCAATCTCCAGGTATTAGTTTTTCTCCATTGCTTCTTCTTGATGTCAATTTTGACCTCTGTTGCATAGTGATCTGAAGGGGTACTTCTAATGATCCTTACCTTTGTGGTCTTATATAGGTTGGCTTTGTATCCTAAGACATGGTCTACTCTGGAGAAGGTTCCATGTGGGCTTGAGAATAATGTGTATTCTGCTTTGTGGGGTGGAGGGCTCTATATAAGTCTATTAGCCCCAAATCTTCTAATTTTTTATTTAGAGCTCTTATTTCTTTGCTATTTTTCTGTTTGGTGGATCTATCCAGTGTTGATAGTGGAGTATTGAGGTCCCCTACTATTATCACAATTCCCTTCATGTGTTTCTCCAGGTTTACGAGCAGTTGCCTCACATATTTTGCTGACTCTACATTGGGTGCATAGATATTGACCAGGGTTAGTGTTTCTTGATCTAATGTTCCCCTGATCAGTAAGTACTGACCCTCTTTGTCTCTGATCACTTTCTTGAGGTTGAATGCAATTTGGTCTGATATAAGAATGGCTGTGGCTGCTCTTTTTTGTTTTCCATTGGCCTGAATAATTACTTTCCATCCTTTTATTCTAAGCCTGTGCTTATCCTGTAGTTGTAGGTGTGTTTCTTGCAGACAGCAGAAGTCTGGTTTATTTTTCCTAATCCAGTTCTCTACTATGTGTCTTTTAATTGGAGAGTTTAGTCCATTAACATTTAGGGATATTATTGAGAGAGAGGACTGTTGTGCAGTTGTGTTGTGTAGGGTGGTTTTTGTTACAATCGGGGGTTGGAATTGTGTAATTCATCTCTGAGTAAGTCGCTTAGGATCGGCTTAGTTTGCACAAATAGTTCAAATTCGTTCATGTTTGAGAATGTTTTTAGTCTGCCCTCCCATATGAATGATAGTTTTGCTGGGTATTGGACCCTGGGTTGGAAATTTCTTTCATTCAGTCGTTTAAATGTGTCATTCCACTGTCTTCTTGCTTGAATTATTTCAAATGGGAGATCTGGTTTGATTCTTATGTCCTTCCTTTGTACTTGAGGTTTTTTTCTCCCTTATTGCTTTCAGGAGTTCCTCTTTCTCTTTGTTTTTAGCCATTTGGATTATTATGTGTCTTGGTGTGGGTTTATTAGGGTCTATTTTATTAGGGACTCTCTTGACTTCCTGGATTTGTCCTGAAGTGTCTTTCCAGAGGGTGGGGAAGTTCTCTGTTATCATCTCCCTGACTACCTGTTCTTCCCCCTTCCCTATTTCCTCCCCTTCTGGTATACCCACAATTCTTAGATCGTTTCTTTTGTCCTTGTTCATTAGATATTGGATTTTTCCTTCCAGTGCTTTGCCTTTTATTTCTTTGTTGGTTTCTTGATCATTTTTTGTTTGCAGTATTCCTTCGAGTTCTTCAATGTGTTTCTCCAACTCTGTGTTTCTGCTCATAAGGCTTGTTACTTTGTCTTTTAAATCCTTCACTTCTTTTTGTATGGAATCTCTCATGTTCTTTGACATTTCTTCTTTAATTTGGCTGATTCTTTCATCCATGGCTTTCTTATACTCGGTTGCGAGGGTTTCTTTCATCTGTTTTAGTAATTCTTGCATTTCCTTCCTCATGACCGCTTTTAGGTCTTCTTCCCATGGATCTGTGCATTTTGGTGGACTTGGAAACTTGCTAGGGTTTGTCATGGTGTCTCCAGATATTAGGGATCTCCTTGATTTATGCATATTTCTTCATATTTAATGGTGTGCTTTGGAGTGCTGTGGCTTCTAATTTCGGCCTGCTTTGGTCCCCTGTGGCATGGAGATGGGTCCCCTTCCTGAGGGTGGTTCTAGAGGGAGCTGTTTGGTGAGCTTGTTGAACCTAGCTCTTTCTCCTCCCCTTTGCTACCTAGAGGTCAGCCTTCCCAGTGAGTCTAGTCCCTTTTCTGCTCCTTATTTCTGTCAGTGGTGCAGTTCCGTGCCTGGCCACAAAGGTTGCTGGCACTGTTGAGCCTAGCTCTCTATCCCCCCTCCTCTCTCTGGGAGTCAATGGAGCTCCATCCCCTCCAAGCCTCAGTTGAAGGAGTTCCCTCATTCAAACCCTGCAGGCTCTGCCCTCACCCTTGGGGAGTCCCTGGTCTGCTCCGGGGCCCAAGGGGGTGGACTGCTCTAGGTCACCTGAGGGTCCAGATGGCTGGCCCTATCTCCCCCGTCTATTCGGGTTGCTCAAGTTGCCATTCCAGGTGCCTACCCGGGAAAAGGGACTCACCCAAATCGCTCTCGCAGGCGCTCGGGGTCTCCGGGGGAGGTGCCGGGCTAGGCGCCCGCGTGAGGGAGCAGGGACTCACCCAAGCCTCTCGGGCCGGTGCACAGGGTCTCCAGGGGAGGTGCCGGGCCTATATTAATAATTTTTGATGGGTTTTATAGATTTTGGATGGGTAACCTATGTGACTACTTTGTGTTACCTAGATATCAACTCTTTATCTGATGTGTTGAGTGAAAATATTTTCTCTTACTCTGTGTTTTCATTTTTGGCTTGTGTTTCTTTTGACTTTTGTTTTTGGTTTGTTTTTAGTTTTGGGCCCACACCCAGTTGCACTCAGGTGCTACTCCTGGCTCTGCACTCAGATATTCCTGGCAGGCGCAGGGACCATAGAGGATGCTGGAGGTGGAACCCAGGTCAATGCAAGGTTGGTCATGTGCAAGGAAAATGCACTTCTCACTGTCCTATCACTCCATGCCCTGTGTTTCTTTTGAACACAGAAACATTTTAGCTTGATGTAGTCCCATTTGTTTATATTTGGTTATATAGCCTTTGTTCTTGGCATCATATTGCTGAAGAATCCTTTAAGGTTTAGATCTTGGAGTGTTCTGCCTGGTATTTTTTTAAATTTACTTTAAAGATTAAGGTCTGATCTTAATGTTTTTGATCCACTTTGACACTTATATGAAGGATAAGATTATTTATAATAATGTGTGAGTTCAGTTTTAATTTCACACATGTGTTTATCCAGTTGTTTTACACCATTTATTGAAAATTATTTGTATTTATTTTATTTAATGTTTTGGCTCCTTTGTCAAAAATCAGTTGACCATATATGTGGAGTTTGTTACTTTTTTCCTCTTCTGACAGATTGGTCTGAAAATCTGTTTTTGTTCTAATAGCATGTTGTTTTTATCACTGTGGCTTTGTAATCTACCTTCAAATTAGATAATAAGAAGGCTTTCACTTTTTTTTCTGTTCACTAGGTTTTTGGCTGAATCCACACAGATAGAGTTCTTTTTTAAAAAAAAAAATAGATTATTTTATTTTAATTTTTAGGGCCACACCCTGTGATGCTCAGGGGCTACTCCTGGCTATGCACTCAGAAATTGCTCCTGGCTCGGGGGACCCTGTTGGGACAGCAAACCAAGGTTCAGCCTAGATTGGCTGAATGCAAAGCAAATGCCCTACCGATGTACTATTGCTCTGGCTCTAGCGTTCTAATATTTTATTATTACACTAAATCTCACTACTAGGTATACCTACTTATCTGCTTATAACAACATAATATTCTTAAATCTAGATTTCCAAAAGTAGAGCCAGTATTCATTGTAGAAATCCTGAATGCTTCAAAATTAGCATTGGAATATGAGCATATAGACAAAGAGGAAAAATAAAGTCACTGATTTAGAACCTCTAGAGTTATTTTATATAATATTAAGACATGAGAAAATCAGATAAATATGATAAAATATAAAGAGAAAGCAGGGATTAGATAATAGAAATGAGATACAAACTACAACAACCAAACTTCAGAATGTGCTTGTCAAGGAGCGGACTGGAGGGTGAAAAGGAACCGGGAATTCTTGGAGGGAAGTTGACACTAACATGGGACTGATGCAGGAATATTGAATGTCTAAAACTCAACTATGACTAATTGCAAATCACATATTTTTCTTTTGTGGCCTCCAAAACCCTGATTAGGAGCTCCAGGGATTTATTTAGAAGACGCTAGGCCAACTTGGTTGGTGGTTCAATGTTAGGACTTTACGATTTGGATGTGCTTAGACCCTTCAGGATTACCTAAATTATCCCAGGGATTCTCATAGGCATCTAGGTATATGCATATAGTGCTCAGGTACGTACTTTTAACACCATAAACAGAGATGCTAGAGGGCCATGTGCTACTGGGTACTGGTATCAGTGATTACCTCTGTATGATATTTCGCTTCTGGAAATATGCACTTGCTATATTTACTTTATATATAATATTCAATTTAAATGCATTTAAAATATATTTTAAGATATCAATGGCAGAATAAAAAATAAAACATATTTATAGATATGGCTTTATAGATGTGACTTGAAAAATTATTAGTATTTTTACTTATTGCTCTTTTGGTAGTTCAACTTTAGTTTCTATTTATTTATGTAGTAGAAATATTTGATTAATAGAGCATGGACTCTCCATTTTTTGGAAAGGTACTACCTTCCTTTTTTTTTTTTTTTTGGTTTTTGGGCCACACCCTGTGACGCTCAGGGGTTACTCCTGGCTATGCGCTCAGAAGTTGCTCCTGGCTTCTTGGGGGACCATATGGGACGCCGGGGGATCGAACCGCGGTCCGTCCTAGGCTAGCGCAGGCGAGGCAGGCACCTTACCTCCAGCGCCACCGCCCGGCCCCGGTACTACCTTCCTTAAGAGCCTGAAACTTGCCTAGACCACTGATTAATATCTTTTTTAGAGATAGTTATGGAATCATGGAAAAATAAAAAATAAAATAGAATGATTAATAATCAAATTGAAATACAAAGTTCCTTATTTGGGAGTACGTTATAACCATCTGTATCCTGCTATTATACAAATTGATAAAATTCCCTCTAAAAGCTAGAGACCAATCACTGGCTTCAGGTTAGCGAGAAAAAATCTTTCTCATGGCTTAAAGACAGCAGGAGTAGCGGCAATATCACTTGGAACCTTGATACCACATCAAAGAAAATGAAGCCATATGGCTGAAGAAATTACATGGATAGTGTAGACCAATAATTATAAATATTAAAGGACTCGTTTCAAGTTAAGAACAATTTGTAGTTATAATCAGACAGCCCAAGGTTAGCTGGTACTGAAGAAAATCATTTCCTTGAATGCAAGAGTTTTATTTTCAAGATTTCTATGGATTAAAATGATTCATTTATTTCTTACTGATTACTAAAAAAACATGTTTCATCATTATCAACTAGTGTAGTATATGATACTTATGCATGAATTTTTATCAGTTTATATACATTTTCAAAAGGTAAACTTTTTTTATACCTTTTTTATACCAGTGCAACATTCCCATCATCAATGTCCCCAATCTTCCCCACTCCCACCTGTATTCGAGACAGGCATTCTGGAACTTCTGAACAAAAGTAAACTTTTGAATACTTTCTATACCATATATAAAGACTTTGTTTTTATTTTAAATATAAATGTCAATTGAGAATTTCTCTAGTCGTTTTTAATCTTGATATTTAGGATTCAGATTTGAAGTCTTGTTTGCTTACTTAATAAAATTAGTCATTTAGCTACAGTCTATGTTTTTATTATATCAACCAAATACTACATAAGCATATAGTTACAGATTCTCATTTATGATGAATTTTTAAAAACAATTGAATGAAACCCTTTACTACAAAGTATTTTCTGCCTTGGTTTATAACAAAGGCTCATTAAAATGAATGCAACTAATATTAAACTACCTTGAAAGTTTGCTGTTATACTCTATTCTCAAAGGACTTTCTAATTTGCAATTTATATTTTAGACATTGAACAAGATATTAATAAGATATAATATGTAAAACTTTCTAAAATACTCTCTGTATCAAAAGTGGACTAGTGTAAAGGTATATGTATCATTAAAATATTTGTTTTTACATAATTTAGTAACAGAGATATTTCAACTTAACTTGTTAATAAATACAATGATAAATGGCACTTAAAATTATATTTCACTAAATATTATTTTTAAATGAGGATTGTCTATATATTAGACTCATATATGAGGTCTATCTTTAAAAACAATTTAATGTTAGGACATGCATAAAAATTAGTTTATTTTTAGCAATCATTTTGATATGAAAAATAAATACTTTGTTAATGTTTTGAGTTCCTTATTGTTATTGCTTATATTCAGCCAAGTTTGATATGAACATGTTTGTTGTCCTTTCCATTCTGAGTTTAAAAATATGTATATTATCTCAGTAAACATAATTTTAGGCTCTGATTACATCTGGATTACTGATACTTTTTAAGAAATTGGAAGCTGGGGCCGGCAAGGTGGCGCTAGAGGTAAGGTGTCTGCCTTGCAAGCACTAGCCAAAGATCAGGACCATGGTTCAATCCCCCAGCGTCCCATATGGTCCCCCCAAGCCAGGGGCAATTTCTGAGCGCTTAGCCAGGAGTAACCCCTGAATCCGAAAACCAAAAAAAAAAAAAAAAGAAAAAGAAAAAAGAAATTAGAAGCTAGGAAAGTAAATTATATTGTTTGCCTTTTATAAATGTTTGTAATTCTTTTTCTACTTTAATGCATGATATGCAATTCAAAGCTTTTTTTATAATTATTGTTTTACTATTGATGTTGTTTAGTTTATTTTTCAGTTTTGTTTTCTTTTCTATGCTGTGACCTGCAATATATATCATAACTTTCCAAAATTCAATAAAATGTTATATAAACAGTGTTTCCAGGGCTTTAATATACTACCTTATGCATAAACGCCTAGTCTGCCTGTTTTTCTGATTATAGAAAATTCTGAAATGAAAGCAAGAATTCTCTCATTTTTCCAAATCAAATCTATAGAATGACTTTTTTTTCTTTATCTTGGTATCTGAGAATTCTAACTTGTTGACATTGATTTAATTAAGATTTAAAAATAAGAAACAACTTCAGTGAGAAATAATTTATGATTTATAAAAGTAATGAACTTTAAACTCAGATTGAAAGGTTTCGTTTCATTGCTCTTATGGTAAATAACAATACTTTATTTTTTTAATCAGCTTTCTATTGGTTGACTTAACCTCATGAATCTATATATAATCATGTCTCAGAAAGATATGTAATGTATATCTCTGATATTTTAAGTACTGTGATTTATAATACCATTTATAGTAAGGTCTCATTCATAAATCCTCCCATACCACACATTATGCGAGAGTTTACACTTTTCTCTCTCATTGTACCTCACCTCATTTTATCTTCCATTTATCCTCCCTGTCCTAATACGCTTGCTGTTAAAGATCAGTTCTCATTTCTATTGCCTTTGGACACATTTTATTCCCTTACTATGTTTCTTCATAACACATATGAGGGAAAGCATTGTGTTCCAAGTTCTCTCCTTTGCTTAACTTCATTCAACCATGAACATAGTGTATCATAGCAGCATATTACATGTTTTATCTTTTCTTATGGCCAAATATTATTTCACTTTGTACCAATTTGTACTACAATTTATTTATCAGGTCACTGGTTCTTGAACAATTGGATTGTTTCCAAATTTTGACCACTGTGAATAGTGCTTCAATGAACATAGAAGTGCAAATATCTTTTCATCAGTTTTGGAAGTCTTTTGATAGATGCCAAGAAATGGTTCATTTAAATGCAGGGATGGATTGATGCCATTTTATAGAAGTTATGCAGGGTTGTCAGGTTTTTCTTATTCATTAAAAAAGTCCCTTTAATTGTTTTTGCAAATTTTATTTTAAACACACGTGCTGCCTGGATAAATGGAGCCCGAGCACATGTGGTCTGCATCTCCGCTCTTGAGATGTGAACTGCACTACTTTAATGATGGGATGCAAGCCAGAGCTCTCTCCACCTTTGGTGAAAGCTGGCACTCTCGACTAAATTACTCTCTTCTTTTTTTATATACTCCTTTTCCTTTTTGGGACCTACAAATATTTTTTTTACTTAACAAAATAAACTTTTAAGGGTGTAAAGTTATTAAATTGTTTCTTTTCCATAAAATTCGCATTATTCATTAAAATTTGGATGTTAATCTAGTTGAAGAAATTAATGTTCATTTCATTCCAGTATTTTATTATGTTCCACAATTTTCACTGCCCTTTAATTTTGTTTTATAAATATGCCATGAATCTTATGACATTGTCCTTGTATGTACGTTATTTTATATAAAAATCTTACTGCAGGGCCAGAGAGATAGTAGAGTGGTAGGGTGTTTGTCTTGCAAGCGGCCCACACAGGACCGACTTTGGTTTGAATCCTGGCAACCCATAAGGTCCCCCGTGCCTGCCAGGAGCGATTTCTGAGCACAGAGCCAGGAATAACCTCTGAGCGCCACCGGGTGTGGCCCAAACAAAAAACAAACAACAACAACAACAAAAAATATCTTACTGCATATTTTCACCTTTGACTTTTAAAATTTTGCTTATAACATGTTTTGAAAAAAAATTTTTGCCCTATTTATTAGGATCCTATTAGCCTCCTTCTACATAATTTTTCATCTCAGCCAATATCAACCCAGCCATATATCATCTATTATATTTTTTTTCTAATCCTTCTTTATTGAATATTTCTTCTTGTTCTTCAGGACTCTGATAGTCTCATACTTCTCTGGTGTATTGTTGATTTATTCAGGTAAATTTGTTGTTTATTTCAGGTACTGTTTCCATTACCATGTTCTTCAGATATGCCAATTCTAAATTTTAATTCTGATTTCTACTCTCAGATTTTCTTAGACCTATACCATTGTTTGAGTTTACTCAACATCTTTATCTGATGAACTTTCAAGCTTTATCTGAGAATGTTATAGAGGTAATTAGTGCTGGCATATTTTTCTGGACTACTATCTTCACTCCTCATATTTGTTAAAATTTTACACAACTTTCCTGTTATCTACCGTTCTATAAGGCAACTTATTATAGTTTACTCCCTTGAGAGTGCTTTTATTGATTTAGCACCTAGAGGCAACGACCATGACTCCAGGATTGTGGACTTCCACTGAGATGTTGGTATCTTTATGTGAACAGAGGCTTATATGGATGGTGAATTTAGAGCTTTACCTAGTCCCCTTTGGGTAAATATAAATTATCTGGGCTGTAAGACCTGGGAAAGCAGCAGTCAGGAAGCCTAGCAATTGGGAATATCCTGTGTTAGGGATATTGAGTTTTATACGGGTGTCCAGTAGTCCAGTTCCAAGCTGGCTGTACAGAACATCTGAATATGACAACACTCAACTGCTAATTGTCTAAGCTAAAGAAGCCTTATATCACCCAGAAAATGGAACTCCAATAAAATGGGAGCTGTCTCACTCTCATTATTTCTATCTTTTTATATTGTGTCAGCAACTATACCAAAGGCCTTACACATAGAAGATAAGTGCTCTATTGCTGAGCTTTAAGTCTGCTACAAAATTATATCTTAATACCAGCATATATACAATAATTTACAATTTCTGTTTTTTTTGTTTACTGGTTTATTTGGAGATATGTATATACACTAAAATCTGAACATGTATCTTTAAACTTTATTATTTTATTCATATCTAGTGATTGGTGATGTTACTTGTATGATTCACCAAAGATTTTGATGGAAAAAGTAATATTTCTATCCAACACTGCAATAATATAAATTTAGTCCCATGGGTGGCTCAGACCAGATTTGTAGTATACAAAATTATCAACTAAAAGTTATTTGTTGCTATTGCTTTTTATCTGTAACACTAAAATATTTTTAGCAACTACAAATGAATAATAGAATAGAATAATAATAATAAATAATAAAACATGTCTATCATCTAGCCATACACAAAGAAACCTAATAGACCTAAGCTAGATCATGACCCATAGTTTGAATGTGACATGAGAAGGGTTAAATAGTCTGAATTTGTCTGTATTATACCAGGAAATTACATATCCTTCTTAAAGTAAAATAAACACTTGACAAAGCTGTTAATCATCCCTAGTGGAAAGGCTTTACTGATTCAATATTAAGATGATGAGCTTCCCACTGGTCTTAGAAGCAATGTAGTCAAATGGATCTATTTTCCTCTGAAATCATTTAGATAAAAATTATATTCATGTTGAGTAATATGAGTGGTTTGAATGCTAAAATATCAGTTCAAAATGCATTTTCTCTTCCAAGGGCTCCTATTAGCTTTAAGTTAATATTTGGTTATGGAAGAAAAATCCAAATTCAAATCCCCTTTATGAATTGAGTAATAAATAACCTATAGTTCCTGTAGGAAAGGAAAATAATACAAGGATGACAACTGATGTAAAATTATATAGCTATGAAATTCACATAATGTTTATGCATGTAATAGTCATAAAATAATATCCATTTTCTTTTTAAGATTATCTTATAAAACCTCTTTCTAATATTTGAGAGTAAATTGAAATAATCATTAACTAAAACATACTTGGAATTTTACCTGTAGTGATATTGTAGCTGGTAACCCTTATAAATACAAACAAATTTTAGAAGTTATCCATTCACAAGAATATTATACAATCTAGTGATTAAAGATTTGTACAGTACAGTAAAAGTACATTTGTTTCCTTGGAAACATAACAGTACTGTGCCACTGAAGAAATTTGTAAGCATTAAAATATTCTGTAATCATTCCCAGGAGAACATATTAAAATTTTAGAAGAAATAAATATTTGACATCCTAACCATTTTCTAAATATACTTGTAGATGAAGCTTGCTGTCAAGGGACTGCATATCAAGAGTGAGAACATATGATATAATAGGTGAGCTAATCCAGGTAACTAATTCAGATAAAATAAGTATTAATCCAAAAGTTTGAAGGCATTCAAAACTGCTAGTTATAAATAATAGCAATAAGCTAAAGGTAATGAATATTAAAATACAGATTAAGAAAAAATTATGAAACTTCAAGTAGAACTCTTGAAACCAAAAGGATAGTCATTAAAAGCAAATCCTATTATCTCCTATTATAAGTGATTGCACTAAGAAAACAGTTATTTTAGGGATGTATTTTGTTGAGTAATAGACTGTCTAATCCAAAAAATATGCTATCTGCATGTCTTCAATAGTTTCTAAAACTGCCATCATTGATTTAGACTTTCTAAGAGACCACTTGAATTTTTGTACTATAGATAAAGAAAAAATATTCATGTTGGTTCTTATCCTCTGGTGAAAGAGAAAATCAAAGTTCTGGATCTAGTTCTTACTCATCTATAAAGTAGGAATTATTATTTCTGGATAAGTGTTTCTAATGATATAATCTTTAAAAAATCTATATATATGCAAAAAAGAATCCTCTTTAAGAAATCATCCCTTAATTTGCTTATACATGGAAGTATAAGGAAAATATTATGCTGAGCAAGATAAGTGTAGGGGGTGAGGGATAGCTATTAAATGGTCACAGTCATTTTGGGATATTAAAAAATAAATATAGTGGGTAATAATACTGAAAGACAATAGAAAGGAAGGACAAGATAATTGGTTTATGATAGAAATCTTGGAGAACAGAGGAAGGGAGAAAGTGTAGTTATGGCAAAAAAGGGAGCTCTGCGATAATGATAGTTGAAAATAATCACCTGGACAAGAATTGAAAGGGTCTGAAAGGAGGTAAAGTGATATGCATACTAAACTTACCATTCTTTTGGATTTCTGCTCAGAGGCCAAGTAGAATTATTACATTTTTTAATACAGAACTGGAAATGTTTATTTATACCATTCATAATTTTATGCATCAAAATCATGATTAAGGGCATAAAAGATAGTACAGAAAGTAAGGCAATTCATTAAATATGGCAAACCCTGTTAAGTACTCCTAGCCTTACTAAGTGTTCTCTGAGTACCTCCAGGAACCATTACTGAGCATTGTTAGAAGTAAACCATAAGCACAGAAACACTTAACTCTCCCATCAAAAAAAAAAAAAAATAAATAAACCTAAAACAAAAAGCTATAAAATTTACTTTATATATTCACACTTCCTTATTTTAATACATTTTTTTTATCTTGGACCACACCCAGTGATGTTCAGAGATCACTCTTGGATACGCACTCAGAAATAGCTCCTGGCTTGGGGGACCAAATGGAATACCTGGGGATCAAACCCGGTCCATCCTGGGTCAGCTGCGTGTAAGGCAACAGTCCTACTACTGCACCATTGTTCCAGCTCCTATTTTAGCACACATTTATTATTTTGTAGTAGTTATCTGCAATATTTGTCATTTTAATTTGGACAATTTTTTATAAAATTATTACATATCACATTAGTGTTGGCCAACAAAATAGGCAATGAAACAAAATCAATGTGTTGTGGCTAATGAGAAGAGCATTATGATGGTGTCAAATCTGAGCAAAAATAAAAGTTCATAGTTTAATAACTTTATGACCATAATCCTTTAAGTATCTGAGAGCAGATACTTAATATTAAATTATGAAAATTGTACAGAGCACAGATCCTGGTTCATTGAAAATTTGTAGGTAATCAATACTAAAAATAAAGTGACAACTGAACTCTATCATTCTCCTTGTAATAAACTTACGTTGGCAGTATATTTGTTATTTCACATCAATTTCAATTAATTGATGTAAAATTAGTAGTATACTTATTTTGAGCATAAAGTTCTTTGTAAGTTATTTTTCTCTTTTTTCAGTCTGATATTAAAACATTGATTATTACATACAGAAAGATATAATTTCCAAATAATTCTGGAGTTCACTTTACAACTTGCATTAAAAAAACTTGTGCCAAATCTAACAAAAAAGGATAACTCAATAAAATTGATATATGTAACATCACTAACATAGTAGCCCAAGGCACCTGTAAGCAAGCAGATACTGCACTTACTCTAGTCCATTGAACTATCTTCTTGTTCCCAGATGGATATTTTTAACAAGATGCTCACAGTGAAGTTGAAAAACTGCTTAACATAATACAAAATAAGCAGAAAATGAACAAGTTTGTCTAGAACAGATTATATATATATATATATATATATATAAATATATAAATATATAGACTATTGAGAATCACTGAGGGTTTTTCCAGCATGTTCCTTTCTTGAACAATCAAAGCAGCTCCTGAGCACTGTCAAATAAAAGATTTCACATTCTATTACTAAACTGATACAAACTGATAACACTGATCATCTACTAATTCTAGAAGATAATCAAGGTAATAAATTCTATTATACTTTTTCTATTATACTTTTATAGGTTTGGGGGCTCCCAAGTGGAGGTCAGTTAAGTGTCCCTGTGATATTCAATTACAGGGTTAGGGATTTAACAATAGGATTAAAGGACTTGTGAACTTCATTGTAGATGTTATCAGTGATGTGAGATCCTGGGAGAGTAGATCACTTACAGATTCAAACCACCCATCAGTAGCCATATATTTTATTTAATTTTTTAGGCACCTTGACACATAATATTGTTAACTATAAGGTTTAATGCATACAGTGTTCTAATATAAACTCTAACAGACTGTTCCCATTAACCAACTTCAACCCATTCACCCTATCATAGTTAGCTCCCTTTTATTTACCAATTCTCAGAATCTATTGCCTATTTTCACTCCTTTACTCTCTCTCCCTCTCTGCACTAAGCTTATTCATCAGGCTACTCTCCAGATCTGTTCATATAGCAGAGATATGCATACATTTGTGTAGCTTTACACATTTGAGATATGTAGCTCATAAATTTATAAATGTGGTACTTGGAGAAAATATCTTGCTCCTACCTAAATGCATATTTTCTCCACAATTTTTTAACTTATCAATTGAGGTAACTTAAACTTATTTTTCTTGCCTGATTTCTGTGGAAAGTATTTCCAAAATTATACTAAATAAAAATGAACAAGGGGACATCTTTACCTTAAGATAAATATCAAAAGGAAAACTTCTATATTTTTGGCTTTGAGAATGAGGTCAACTTTTTTTTAATGAAAAAAAAAAAAAAAACACCTTGCAAGTTGGAAAAAAGACACCCTACCAAATGGAATTAACTATTATTCCTAGAGAACATTGTCTGCCACTAAAACCCAATTATGAACAACTTTATAATTTCATGATGACTAAAGAAGATTTATATATTAACAAAAAATAAAATGTTACATTTGAAAATAAATTAACAAAATAATCAAAAGTCATATTTAAAAATAATATGTGTTCAATACTGAGTAATGAGCTCAATAGGTTGCAGTACATAGTTGGCATAGATGAGGCCCCTGAGATTGATTTCTAGCACCACAGTATAGGACTATTGCCCCAGCCCATCAGGGGATGTGGCCTAGGGTCCTTCCTGGTCACCATGATGCTGAGAACTGAATCCTGCATCAACAGCCCCAGAATCCCCAGGAAGAGTGTGACTGTAGGTTTCCTGGGCAATGCTTATAAATCTTCCTGACTAGGTAAAGGTAACAGTTTCCCAAACATAAAAAGACTTGATTGATTCTTCATTTCCAAAGTCAGGTGACAGTAATTGAGGAGGCCTACACTGGGCATATTAAAAAATAGTCAATCTGACCCTTGATAAAAACTAATTCGACAAATTCCTGATTTTTATCAATCAAATATTTGTATTATGTGACTCCACTTTCTACATAATCAATATAAAATAAATTTATTACACTAATTTTTGTCATTGTAAAAATGATTATAAATGTTTAAATAAATAGAATTACAAAAATACAATAATAGATAAATCTGCACCCAATCAATAGTCTGGTTATGCAGCACTGCTTAAATAATAGCTGTACTTCTACTTTTGTCTACAATGGTCCTTTGGTTGTTGTTGTATGTATAGGTATATTCATATATAATTACATATATACATATATATTATATATCTATATAATATATGTATTATATATATTTATTATATATGTATCTAGTATATATATCTACATATATATACTAGATACATATATAATATAGATATTTTAGATCAATCTACATCTATCATATATCAACAATATCAACAATATACAATAGAGTTTTGTAAAATAAAATCTAATAGAAATACAAGCTGTTTTTAAGAATGATGTCATAATCTGAGAATAGAATAAAATTTAGTTTGTCATAAGTAACATATTCAAAAACACAAGCTTCATGAATATAGGCAAGTTTATATCCTTTTTCACCTCTATATTAGTAAACAGAACAGTATTGGTATATGTAAGGAATTTAGTAAATATTTGTTGAAGAAATAAATTATTAAAACTCATCACAAAGGGTAAAGAGATGTTTTACACAATGCTATGCCATTTTTACATGCTATATTCTAAGAAATATTTTAATAGCCTTTATTTAACATGACTATTGTTTTATGAATACTCTTATTGTGATTTGGCCTCAAATATCTCCTTGCTATTTATTTTATAAATGTATTATAATTCTTGGTTTCTACACTACAACTTTTATATTTGACTTTCATTTAAAACATGTCTTCAAATAGATTTGACTATTGACTTTCAAAGAAAGCTTTCTTTTATATAATATAAAATACAAGTTAATAATGCAATGCTGTAATTATACCTTTTCAAAGTAAGAATAACTTGCAAAAACACTCCTATTATTAAACTTATATTTCTTTGTAATTTTGAAAAGAGTGCATACTTTAAAAACAATAATAATGTCCTTTTTGAAGATAAATATCTTATTGAACAGCAGTCTGACAATTTCCCATTTAACAACATTAAATACATTGATCTTAATCCAATAAACCAGTCCTATATATATGAATATAGAAAGTACTAGAGAAATTCACTGTTCTGTGATTTTAAAACTTAAAATGTAAATTTATTCACATAAATTATCTTTTAAAATCTAGTTGTTTATGTACTTCCACTCCCTTCACTCCTAGGAAAAGCAAAAGACAGTTCCCATCCCACCAAAAATATTCAACTAAATATAGTGTTATAGGACACTAACTTCACAAAATTTGTTTTGCTCATTAACCTATCTCATATGGATAACACCTCGGATATTTTTATTTTGTTTTGCTTTGTTGTCTTAGTTTTTGTGGCTAGACCCAGCATTGCTTAGGGATTACTGTGGTTAGCAGGATTCAGGGAACCCTATGGAGTTTAGGGATTCCAATTCCAGGTCAGACTCATGTGAGACAAATGCTGTAATCACTGTCCGTCTAGCCTTTTTATTTTCCCTTTTTGAGTCTATTAACCATCACACTAACCCTTTATATATCAGTCAGTGCCTATATAAGACAGGTTATTTTCACCTTAGGGTAGTAGAGTTTATATTTATTATTCATCTACCTGAAGCACTCTTTTGACTGTCTGAATTATACTCATTTACATAAAATACTTCTTGAGGAGGCCACTCATAAACAAACTTTTTAATAGTTCTTTTTTGATTACCTTGTACCAAAACTTTTCCATTTGTTCAATAAAACTTATCTCCGATTTTTATCTTTGTTAGCTTATTTGGTTATTTTATTACCTGTGAGAGACATTAAATTGCAGTTTGAACCGCTTCACCTAAAAACTAATTAAGCTACTATCCTGAGCTTCATATTCCCCTATAATCTTATATGCTAAGATGCCAAGGTTGGAGAATATTAAATCAAAGTTCTCTTCTGCCAGGAAAGGGTGGAAGTTTGGAGGGGGCGTTGTCTTACAAGGTTATTCAGAATAAAAGTGTGTCTTATTAAGATATTACAAAATTTCGGGGACCAGAGCAATGGAGGAGTGGTAGGGAGTTTGCCTTGCACGCGGCTGACCCAGGCCTAATTGCAGTTTGATCCCCAGGCTTCCCATATGGTTCCCCAAGCCAGGATCAATTTCTGAGCACAGAGCCAGGAGTAACCCCTGAGTGTCACTGGGTGCAACCCAAAAATTTTTAATGAAAGGTATTACAAAATTTAAAAATTTAACTAAATTCACTAAAATAATATTTTAAAGGACCAAACAGTTTAATTTTTACCCTTTATACTATACATCTGTCTTGATTTCTAAGATGCAATACAGAATATGATAGTCTTGAAGACTAATAAACAACAGCAACAAAAATCTATGGTTCAAGAGCATAATTAATCCAGAACTAAGTAAGGCATCCTAACTTATATTTCTGATGAGGACCTAATTCTTGGTTTATATAACAATCTTCTGTCTTTTCACATCACTAACGGACAAGAGAAGTATCTGGAATGGAACATCCCTCATGAAGTCCCATTAATATGGGTTCCACACACATGCCCTTAATATCTCCTAAAAGCCTCACCGCTTCATACCTCATGTTTAGTAGCATATGTTTGTTGCTGCTTCCTACAATGCTTAGCCCTTCATGTTCTTATTTTGATTTTTTCAGATCTCTCATTTTAAAAAAAAGCAAAAGCATTTTATAGCTTGTGAAAAAATTTATGTATAATTTGCTTTATTAACATGACTCATATGACTACTTCCTCTCCATAGAAGCTAATTAACAATCAATTTATCTCTCAAAAATCTGTCATTATAATTTAGAAATGAAGATAGAAAAAATTATTCATGCCCATGCATCTTCACACACATCTGCTAATTGTGTTAGTTGGCATCTAGTTTCTGTGACAAAACACCTTAGTTTGTTTAACTTTTCAGTTTAAAGTAATTGACGGTTAATCAAGTATGCAAAGCTAGCCTTCATATAGATAAGGAATAAAAGATGGGGAAAGAATGTCTGTGCTTTTTTTTTTTTGGTTTTTGTTCACACCTGGCAGCGCTCAGGGGTTACTCCTGGCTTTGTGCTCAGAAATTGCTCCTGGCAAGCTCAGGGGACCATATGGAATACCTGGATTCGAACCACCGTCCTTCTGCATGCAAGGCAAATGCTTTACCTCCATGCTATCTCTCTGGCTGTGTGTGCTTCTTATGGAGTAAATGCCACCTGGAGCTAAAGCCTGAGTGCAGGGAAGAGAGCTTATACAAACCACTTGACATCCGCAGTTACATTCCCTTTATTTCGTAGACATACTACATATTACGAGCAATCATTTTAACACACTTTCACCTTCACATATAGAGCTTTTGTTTAAAACTATTTGATTCCTGCTGTGACTTTTTTTTTATATTAACAAAAAATAATATAATTTTGTTTTAAATTTTTTATGTAAAAAAATGTCAGGTAAATGTGTTTAACCAGTTGTGGACCCACATATTGTAAACATACTTCGACCTCGCAGGTTGGTTTTTCCCAATTGCCATTGCCTCGTGGTGTCTCGCGTTACAACATTTGCTTTAGAATATTTTTTTTTGTTTTCCTTGTCTAAAATTATGTGCATCTTATGGTCAGGTACATCTTATAGAGAAAAATATGTGGTTCTTGTTTCCAATATGTCTTGATTTTTAGGTTTTCCAGCTATAATCTCTAAATATGACCATTAATTTAAAAAGGAATAGAGTTTCTATTTTAAATAGCCTTTTCACTGAAAAGTCACTGTTTTAAGAACAGCAGAATTTAGATGGGCAGTTGAACTCAATGATATGACTTTTCTGCATTTGATATCAGTAAAGTTAATGGTGTCTTTTGTGAGTAAATGACTTTAATGGTTTCTTTGACATTAGGTAAATTAATGTAAAATACTACTTTTCTATCTCCAGAAAAGAAAACTCAAATAGAAAAATATATGCTTCTAAGGGCATGATAGTCAGTAGATTCCCACTCTGAAAAGATTTTTCTAGTAGCTATATCTCAATTCTATTTTAACTGAAAACTCTCCAGAGAAATGTTTCTTGGTAAGCTTAAGGATAGAAAGGGGCCATCTGGTCTCAGAGGATATGGAATAAGAGCAGTGTAGAGCAGTGTAGAGAAATACTTAAATTTAAAATAGAAAAAAGTGAATTGTGGTTGAAAAAAAAAAAAAGAATCACTTTGGACCAAATCAATCAAAAGAAAGGGGTTAAAAAATGTGAAGTGAGGTTGTAAGCTTTTGATTATTTGCCAAATATATTTAACAAACAAAATAGAGTTCTGGCAAAGTGCAACCAATGTTAATACTTTAATACTTTTTTTCTTCAGTTTGCTTTCTTTTTGCTAAACGATCTTAATTCCCAAAGTCTGTAAAGTACTTTCTTATGCCTTTGGCTATTTTCCTAATTTAGAGTTATTTTAAGTGAGTATGCTGAGTTTTTAGAACAGTTATTTAAGGTAAAAGTTCAGTCCAGCTCTCTCTAGGGAAAATATTTTGGATGGATCAATTGGTGATTTGAGGTAGAAGGGGAATCTTCTTTCTTGCTATATTTTACATTCAATTCCCAGTGTAGTAGTGCCAATTTATTAAAATAGACATATATTAATTTAAAATTAATCTTAGAAAAGCTTTACTTGTCACAGAATTATAATGACAAAGCCTTAAAAGACTTTTTGCAGGAGGTGAAACGATTCATAAAAGTATTTTTTTCTTTACAAGCTCACCAAGCTTTTATTTCTTGTATATGAGCTTTAAAAAGTAAGAGAAGACAATGAGTCAAATTTAATTTTTCCTCAAAATAGAAGGTTGAATGCTCAGTGTACATATGAGAATTAAATAAATCTTTCTGAAGATGAAAAAAAAACTTGTCTGCCATAGATAACTAAGCAGCTGACTAAGAACAGTTGCTTTTATTTTTTAAAGAACCTAATGACACAGCATTTAAATTTTCAGAGAATAACTTAATTATTTTTTTTATTAAGATCAAAATAGCAGACTCATAGATTTTAAGAAATCTTCAGTGTGCAAATTCTGCAGTGTTGGAGGTACTAGGTCAGCAATCAACAAAAAATAGAATGTTAAAAAGAAATCATGATATAACTATTGGGGTAAAAGTAGAAGTTGAGAAATTGTCATCTGGGTAAAATGCAAGTGGGGCTATGGCATGATTCATTGCCCTGTTTGTGGCATTAACATGTATGTGGGTATTATTAAGTAAACTTATGTTAATAAATAAGCCAGCAAATTACAATAGCCAGAAAACAAGACTGTGAAAGTCTACATGTTAGTTGTATAGTTTCCAAACTAGCCTTTTAAATTTTAATGATAGTATCAAAGTGGGACCACTGGTTTTCATAGCTTTGGATATATACTGCAACTTTCAAAATACCATGAGCTTTCTAGGAAAATATTTTTCTTTCTGTGTATACTTATTTTAGAAATGCTGTAAGAAAAGCATATTTGAAATTTCTAACTCTTGGAATAGTATATATTGTCATATTTCCACAGAGGGCTCATCTGTTTAAAATCATGTTTAAATTAAAATCACTGGACTTAAAATTTTTTAGATTAATTATTTTTAAATAATTCTAAATTTTTAAAGTTATTTACCTTTCAGTTTAAAATATCATGTCTTAGGGGAAAAATGTTTTCTACCTTTTAAAACAAAATTTTGGATTGCATTACAGGAAAAACAAATCAAATAACAAAGGAAAAGTAAGGTTGAATAACAAATAAATTAGATTCAGTCTTGTGATAACAGAAATAGCTGTAATCAGAAGGTATGTTTTATTATTACAGATGTAGATAATAGTGAGAAAAGTGTGGGAGAATGCCTAAGGCTTATTTTAAGACAAATGTAACAATATATTGTTACCTACATGGATGATTACCTACATACTTTTTTTTTCTTGGTTTTGGGGCCACATCTGGCAGCGCTCATGTGTTACTCCTGGTTCTGTGCTCAGAAATCTCTCCTGGCAGGCTTGCAGATGACAGGAAATAAACCTGGGTCCTTCCTGGGTCGGCAGCGTTCAAGTCAAATGTCCTGCTGCTGTGCTATCGCTCCAGCATCAAACAAAAATACTTTTGATTTTTTTATGCAGTTTGTTTTTAATTATAAAAAGCAAATTTCATCATTACAAAAGTAATGTTTAAAAACATCATTGTTTTCATACAAAGTATTTATATTGTCCTAGGGTATATATGGCGAAATAAGCAAACCAAATATAGTCTAGTTTCTGTCTTCAAGGAAGCTTCAATCTTTTGAAATCATTAAGCACTCATAAAAGACATATATATATATATGTATATATATATACATATATATATATATAATGAATAAACACTATCATCATTTAAAATTCCAGAAAAACAAATTTGATCAACATATGCTCTCACAGGACTATGATGAATCAGTTCTTTGAAATATTTTATTAAGAATAATGAGTTTTATATAAAGTAGAGTATGTTAAATGATTGAACGGTAGAGGAAAGAATGATCACTATTTTTATTTATTTAAAAATGAAATATTTACTGTGGCAGATATTCTATCTCTCATCCTTTTTTTTTAAATTTTAGACACTGTAGTTTATAATATTGTTACTTTCTCTCCTTTCAAAACTCAGTTCTTGTCCAGAGTAGTCATTTCCAACTATCATTGTCATAGTGGTCTCTTTTTTGCCCTAACTAGCACTCCCCTGCTACTTGTATGAGTTTCTACCATGGACTGGTCGTTCGGGCCTTCTTCTCTTTTGTCTTTGGACATTACTATGATACTATCTTTGTTTTTATATACCAGAAATGTGTGTAATTGTTCCTCTTCCTCTGACTCATTTAGCACAACACTCTCCATATCTATCCATGTATAAGCAAATTTCACTTTTTTTTTTCTAAAAGAGATGTAGTATTCCATTGTGTAGATATACCATGACTTTTTAATCCATTCATTTGTTCTCAGTCACTTGGGTTGTTTCCAGATTCTGAATATAGTGAGTAATGCTGCAATGAACATAGGAATGCAGAGGACTTAATATGGATGTTTATTTTGTATTTTTTTTGAATAACATCATATTGTTATTCCAAGAGGCTAGAGTGATAGACTTTCCCATCAGCATTGAATTATTGTTCCTTTCTCCCCGCGTTTGTGCCAGCACTAATTGTTCTTGTTCTTTGTGATGTGTGCCAGAATCTGTGCTGTGAGATAAGATCTCATTGTTGTTTTTATTTGCATCTTTGCATCTTCCTAGTTTAATGATGTGTAGCATTTTTTCCGTGTATCTTTTGGATATCTTTATTTCTTCTTTGTAGAAATTTCTGTTCATTTTTTCCCATTTATCTATGGGTTACATGTTGTTTTATTATTTTTGTTATGTTCTATCAGTGCCTTACATATCTTATATTATACCTATATACTTATATATACCTATATAAAAGTGTATATATATATATATATATATATATATATATATATATACTCATACACTCTTATCAGTTAGGTGTTAGGTGAAAAATTTCTTCCATTCCATGGCAGTTTTGTATTTAAAATAATCACCATTTCTTTATAGGTGCAGAAGCTTCTTGGTTGAATGTAGTCCTATTTGATAATCGTTGCTTCACTTGCTTGGCTAATTGTGTTTCAGCCTTAAAAATGTCTTTAGCACGTTATCCTAGGTGCCAAGACCAAGACCACCAACCACAGAAGATGGATTTGTGGTGCTTAGCGTTATTGTTGGAGTCCTCACTGGATATTTGACACTTCTTTTTGTACTGGTGGATTGTTTTACCTTTTTCTCCTTCGTCTCTCTGAGGAGGAGAACCTCTAGAAGAATTCCGCTTATTTTCTGCATATTAGTCCTTTACTCCAGTTTACTACTATTCCCTTCTTCAAACAAAACCACATAAATTGAACTAGCTACTCCTGCCCCCCAGTTAGAGGGGGAAATAAGGGAGGCACCAGGACCAAACAGGTGCAAGACTACTAAGTATTAGGCTAGATACAGAGGGAACAACATATTCTGGCAGCCCTAAGGGTGAGGGAAGGTGTAGGGAGGACAAATTGGTGATGGAAATCCCCCCTGATTTTATGTAAATATGTACCTAAAATATTGTCAACAATATGTAAACCACTATGATCAAAATAAAAAAATACAAATTAAAAAAAAAAGAAATAACTACACTAACAACTATCATGACAATGTTAATAAGAGAGAGAAGTAGAATATCAATCTCGAATACAGGCAGGGGGTAGGGGTGGAGGGAAATGGGGGACATTGGGTGATAGGAATGTTGCACTGGTGAAGAGGGGTGTTCTTTTTATGACTGATACCAAACTACAAACATGTTTGTAATCATGGTGCTTAAATAAAGTTATTTAAAAAAAAAGAAAATGTCTTTAGCTTCAATGTCATGAAAACTGCTTTTATTTTCCTCTCTATACTGAAATGCTTCAAGTTTGATATCAAGATTTTTAATCTGCTTTTACTTACTTTTGTGCATGGTGTTCAAGAGATGTTTAATTTCAATGTTTTTAGCTTCTTTTTTTGTTGTTTATTTATTTTTTCCCGTTTTAGGGCTCACACTAAGAATTCTTGCTCTGTATTCATATATCAGTACTGGCAGTATTCAGGAAACAAAACTTTGGTCACTTATGTGCAACAAAATCATCTTGATTGCTCTGACATCCCTTCATTTACCAGGGTAATACTTTCATCGATATGGTTTCATTGATGTGGTTATTTAAAAATTTAATGAAATACCTTATACAGAGGAAATACATTTTAAAAATAAAAAGAAATCTTGTATCTCTATCCTATCTTGTGAAGACCTTTATCTCAATTTATTTTTAATATATTTTTATTTAAGTAACATGATAATAGACAATTTTATAAATGTAACTGATGAGATTTCCCAACACCACTTATTGAAGAGGCTTTCCTTATCTTACTACATATGTCTTTACATTTTATCAAATATTAATTGGTCACATACCTGAGGGAAGTCTCAGTATATTACTGTCTATTCTATTAATCTGAGAGTCTGTCTTTGGTCCAATATTATGTTTTTTAATGATATCTCCTTTATAGTACAGTTTGAAGTTGAGAAAAATTGTATCTCCCATCTTCCCCCCACATAGATTGCTTTAGCTATTTACGAAGATTTATTTCTTCAGTTGAATTTAAGAAGTGTTTATTTTTTGAAAATGTCATAGATATCCGTATAGAGATTATAGTAAATTTGTACAGTGTTTTGGGAAGTATTGTGATTTTATGTTAATCCTAACAATCCTTCAGCAGAGGGTATGTTTCCATTTCCTGTGTCCTCTTTTATTTCATGATGTAGTGTTTTGTAGGTCTTTCACCTCTTTATTTATATTGATTTCAAGGTACCTGATGTCCTAAAGAACAATTGTGAATGGGATTGTTTTTATTGATATCTCTTTCTTCTTTTTCTTATACATATATAGAAATGCCAAGAATTTTGCATATTTATTTTGTAGCCTGTACGTTACTCTACAACTTTAATGTTTCTAGAAGGGACTTTTTGTAAAAAACTTTAGTAATTTTTAAATGTAGTATATCATCTGCAAATGGCGACAACTTAAATTTTATTTCAGATCCATATTTTTAAACTTGAAAAAAAATGCCCAAGATCTTTTATCACTCTATTTATATTACTTCTAATCTTTCCCTTAGTTTGCAGTGCATATTCGCTACTTACTCATAATCTGCCAGATAAAACTTATTTTTGCTTATTTTATTCTTTTTTAATTTTTTGTTTTGTTTTGTTTGGGTCACACCTTGCAGCGCTCAGGGGTTACTCCTGGCTCTATGCTCAGAAGTTGCTCCTGGCAGGCTTAGGGGACCATATGGGATTCCAGGATTCGAACCATTGATCTTCTGCAAGCAAGGCAAACACCTTACCTCCATGCTATCTCTCCGGCCCCTATTTTTTTAATTTTTAAATCACACTTGGTAGTGCTCAGGGCTTCTACTTGGGTTTGGGTTTGTGCTTGGTGATTATACCTGCCAGTTTTGTTTGTTTGTTTGGTTGGTTTTGGGGCCACACCCAGCGATGCCCAGAGGTTACTCTTGGCTCTCTGCTCAGAACTCCCTCCTGGCAGGCAGCGGGGAACAAATACAAATGGGATGCTGGGATTCAAACCACTGTTGGTCCTGGATTGGCTGCTTGCAAGGAAAACACCCTACCACTGTGCTATATCTCTGGCCCCCATACCTGCCAGTTCTTAGAGGACCATATGTGATGCTAGAAATTTAACTGGAACCTGCTACAAGCAAATCAAGTGCTAAAAATCTGCAGTATCTCACTATCGGCTTTCTGACTAAATCTTCATACTTATTGGAAAACGTGTTAGGCTGGGGTAATTTGCTCAAAAGAATAGTTTACATGTATTGCATGTCAGAAGTCTGGTTAATACTCAGTTTCACATGTTTCTCATGTACACAGCAAGGTGTATCCTGACCATTGAGGATATTCCCAAGAAAATCAGTGACACCAAAAATCATTAATGATAATAATAATGTCTTCTTTTCAGGAAGTTACTTATTTGATATATATATACACACACACACACACACACACATCTTTAGCATGATTCTTATTACAACAGGAATACCATAATGACTATTATAACTTTAGATAAAAATATAGTTTCTAATTAACCAATTCCATTACTGTATCTAATTAATGTCCATTAACCAATATGCAAAATAAACATAAAAATTAGTATATTTTTTCAATTTTGCTTTCTTCATTTTTTAAAAGAAAGAAATTCAATTAACCTTTTCTGTTTAGCCTCAGGTTTTTTGTTCTCTTTTCCCCCTTTTTTGCGAGGAGGGTGTACAGTTTATTGAATTGTCCTTGAAAGCACCAATGAACTCATCTATCTATTAGAGCAATTTAATCACATAATCAGAAAGCAAATTTCATAGCATTCTTTGAATGTTATTAATTGCTGATACATATGTCTACAACGTTATTAAATACATGTATATCTATTAGATGATAGAAAAATAGAGATAAATAGAAAGATAAAGATAGATAGAAAGATATAAAACCAAGAAAGTTAAATATTGGGCAAAGTTCATACACTTGCATCAGCGAGGATTCAGAAGAAAAATTAAAAACAAGCTTGCTCAGGAAGATAAAATCTGAAGACTGATATTATAATATAAAAAAGATCAAAGAAATGTTTTTCCCTTATTTTAGAGCACAGAGTGAGTTGAGACTGCAGAATTTTTTAATAGTGTCTACAAAATATTAAATCAAAAATCAAAAATGGTTCAGATGTTTATAATAGCTTTCTAAAAAATAAGGTCATAACAAAGTATTTTGGAGTATATTATTAATATTTTCTAACCTATAAAAACATATTGTGGTATTATAATTTTAGTGATTCTGATAGATGCATTATGTGCACACATGTATACATATACATATGTGTTGATGATTCTTCATATGCATGTATGTATTTATACTTATCTATATGACATAGAACATTGCTAGCTAAATGCATATGGCACTGTTAGATAAATTTATTGAATAATAGAAAGTGGTATAAAGTGATTTCTGTTTATTTTAAACTATAACATTTATTATGTAAAATAATTTTGGGGAAATTTGAGTAAGATATTTCAAATAAAAATCAAGTAATATAATGCATATCTAAAATGTCAGATTCCTAGCATTTTGTAATGATTAACTATAATTTGAAAGTATAGTATAATGGAGTATTTCATCTTTGAAAATATTGACTTAAATGTAAAAAATTACATTCAGATTTGAGTTTCTGAAAAGTTAACCCAAGACCTATATATACAGAAAAATGTAGATTATTGAGTAATAAATACTTTTCCATAGTCAGATTGGTTTTGGGCATGCCCAAAACCAGATGATCAGACAGAATTCTGTCATATTTTCAAAATTAGATTTTGTTTTGTTTTATTTTGTTCTTTCCACTCTATTGGTAGTCTCAGGCTATCTATATAGTCATATGACTAAGAAGGATTGGTATGGAAAACAGAGTGCAACAATACTTTCTCAATGAGAAAAACTACATAAGCATTTAAATTCAAAATTATTTATGAACTGTACATTGAGCCACTCTCGTATTAGGTTTTATTATGCTTTTAAAAGATTTTACATATAACATATTCATTACTGCTAGAACCAGAATAAAAAACATAGCCCTCAAAATTCCCAAGTTATATATATGGAAAGCGATTGCAAAAATTTTATCCCTACATTATTCATCAAGATAGACACCTGCTTCCTTCCTAGGCATCTCAGTAAACCTCTCACTGTGTCTTAATTCTTTTGATTGGGAACATATGCCCATTTTTCTTGATTGCCTTAAGCATGATTGTTGCATGCTAACTCTATTCAGACCCTAGGAGTAAGAATAATCTAGAGTTGTCTTTCCAAAAAAAAATTTATTGTTAGTTTTTACCCCAAAAATGGTTGCATGACTGATAAAGATTTTATCAAATGTTCTTAAAATTCTCTATATATTTTATCTACATTATTCAGTGTGGAAATAAAAGAGTTTATTATTATGTGAATAGAATTGCAAGGTATAATTTTAAGATCACCTGTTTAAACCCAACTTTTCTGGGTAGAAAAAAGTAAAAATAACACAGAAGGTAGAGCATGTGTCACATATTAAATGTAGATATTCTAACTCTTAGAACAACAGCATGCAAAGAACTTTTGGTGAGGATAATACTTTCATTGAATTGCTTAAACTTATGAAATTCTTGTTTTATTAGTCACAAACACCATTAACTACATTCTTGAGATGCTATGGTATCTGTAATATAATCCCAAACTTAGATCTTTTATCTTATCAAGTTATTGTAGCATGATTTCAGCATGTATGTAAAAAGATATAAATGAATTGTGTTGCAGAAAAATAAAATAAAGGAACGATACTGTATTTTCAATTTTACCAGTTGATAAGTTTCAACAACTTGAATTGACAGTTTTGGGCTATAGCAGACATTAATAAGTTATGACACGGACCAAATATAATTTAATACTTCTTTTGTAAATTTGTATTTTGGTGTAATCATGTAAAAAATCTCAAAAATTATAAATGACAAGGAAAATATCTAAAATTGAATTGGTTTTAAAATTTTTAAAATTGATATTACATAAAATAAAACAGCCTAAACACTTTTTTGGTCAACCAATTGAGAAAGTGTGAAAATTCCCCCTTATGCGGTATTTAATAAGAATACTTTTTCTTTGGAGATGGAGAGATAGCAAAGCAGGAAGGCTTGATTTCCAGAATCTCATATGGCTCCCTATCAGGAGTGTTCCCTGAGATCAAAGGCAGACATAAGACCTGAGAACCAACTGGTCTAGCCCAAAAGAAAACAAAATAAGAATATTTTTGTTTATACTCATACTCTCTATCCTTACTGAATTTTATGTATGTTTATAAGGATATGCTAAAATTTTAAAATCATATAACTTAAAAATCCAGTTATTGTACACATTAAACTACAAAATATTATTTCTTTTTAATTTACTGATGTGTGATCACCATTTAGCATAGGAAATTTTCTGTTTTAATTTCTTAACTTCAGAAAATTCTGTTCAACAGTACTGCATTTACTCTTTTTATCATGAGCACAGTTTTCTTTTAGAACCATGAAGAAGTTGGTGTTTACATTTAAGCACATGCTGTCAGTAACCCTCAGACTCTACAACTAGTTTCAATAACTCTTACTTTAATTTTTATTATGAAGAATAACAAACTAATGCTGATCACCAAAAATTGGAGTAGTCTAACATAAGTATTTGACTAAATTTTAAGAGGGTCATGTACATATATAGATTTTAACAAAGCAAAATAATTTTATCTACCTGAGTCTCTAGCATTAAAAAAAAAGCTAAGCAGAACAGAAGAAATATGCCTGTCAATCATATTATGTAGTTATTAAATGGCAACATTAAAAACAGTGTAGGATTAGGAAACCAAACCTCCTAATTTTCAGCATCAAATTACATTGTGAAATTTTCAATTCTTTATTGGTGTTAAATAATGATAAGAAGAGTAATCAAAAGACACATCTGGCTTCTAGACATATACCTAAGGTATATATGTATGTGTATGCATGCTCATATTCATGTGTTCATCTATGGAGATGAATATTCATATTCATTTTCTACCATCTAATATTCAAGACAAATGTTTGTGAATCTAGAAAGATAAAGTTAAAATTGTTACACTTGTTTGTTCATTCTCTTGAATCCAGCTTGATTTTATCACTTATAAATAATTCTAATTTTTTGAAAAAATATCCATTAGAGTATATTCTATGGCGAATGCTAGCTCTCCATTTCTATTCAGATTCTATATTTTTAAAATGTACATTTGACTTATAAAAATGTTAAACTAGCTGCCATTATGATGTTTTAGTTGTGTGAGTTTCATGATATATGTAAAATGGTACAGAAAGTGTATGTTTACTTTCTTGCAACATGTGTATGTTAGTGTCATGATTGAAGTTGGATCAACCCATTCTGTAAAGTCAAAATGAAATGACTGGAAGTAAATTAACATAAAATCTAAAACCATGTGTTATTCTATTATGCAATGTGAGTACGTATCATTTTGTTTAGTTTACATTATGTTACCAGTCTATTAGGCATATATTAATAATCATATCTAATGTATCTTATTATTCAAACATTTTAGACGTTCACATAACAATTTAAGCTTAAAAGAATTTTATTTCAAGCTTAATGAACATAAGTCATTGAAATATATAAAATTACATTATCTGACTATTCATGAAGGTAATGTGACTTTTTTTCAATTCACATAGGTCTGTGTTGCCTGTCAGCTTCAACCTTTGCAAGCGACATTTTCATGTAGAGTCTTATCATTTTATAATTTTACTATTCAGAACTCCCAGGGAGTGAACAAAGGCTTCCTCTTTGGTTTCCATTGTTATGTTTCTTTGAAGAACAAATTAAATTTTAACCAGAGCCAAAATAAACTTTTAAATGGCAAAATAAATCTGGACTTAAGTGAAAGAAAGAATAAAGTCCGCCTTGGGAAAACCTAAGTCTAGATATCAGAAGTTCAGGTGTATTTAAGATAATTTACAACCATGTTTTCTTTTCTTTGTATAAGATTGTGGCGCCATATGCTCCCTTTGTAGTAGAAAAGGGAGGAAAGAGCTAAGGTCTGAAAAACATTACTACAGAATGAGCTGAGGAAACTAGTTAGTATATCATTCTATCCTGTCCTGAGAACAAAGACACAAAGCTAAGTATTTTTTTACCCCAGCTCAAATCCCATCTATCTCTTTTATGCATCCTTTTCCTATTAAGGTTAAATTTTGTGAGGATATATAAGGATAGTCTGTGATCTGAGTCTATATTGTTTCCTTGCCTCTATGTACCAATAAAAACAATTAAGAACCCTCTTAGTGTATAGTGTAAGGAGCCATTTGCCTAAATTTCTCCTTAGCATCTTTACTCTGAAGACACAAAACCAGTTGTTTGGTCTCTCTCTCTCTCTCTCTCTCTCTCTCTCTCTCTCTCTCTCTCTCTCTCTCTCTCTCTCTCTCTCTCTCTCTCTCTCTCTCTCTCTCTCTCCAGACATAGTTGTTATGTCAAATAAATTTGACTTTCACATAAAATGACTCAATTCTGTCTGCCTCATAGTTGGCATATCAGAAAGTGGTATTCCTCACAGTTCATCACATAGCTAAATGAATTGCCTTCTTTCTTTTATTTACTTTGCTAGTTTGGACTATCCCTGTGTAGTCCTTTTTTTTTATATTTCTTATATCTGTAATCTTTCTTCTGAATATTTACCTATTTTATAGCTCATTGTAAACATGCCTTAATTGTATGTTGATCTCAACTGAAGAAAGAAAATGTGATTTATTTAAGTAAAAAGGAAATTTCAGGTTCTGATAGTACAAAAGTACCCCTGACACCCTAAATGACCCTTTGAGCAGTACCAGGAGAGAAAACTAATACAGTATCAAGAACTAGAACTGAGAATTGTGGGCATGGCCTCGAAAGAAAAATGGGTATATACTATTGAAAGTACTCAAAATAATATTAGCAAAAGCAGTAAAAATGTGTGGGAATTTGTCTGAGTTGTAAAGTACATGTCTTGCATATTCAAAGTCCTAGATTTTATACTTAGCATAAATTGACTCCCCTAAATTTTAACAGTTTTGTAGTCTCCAAAACAATTTTTTAATCAGTAATATATTGTGAATTTTCTTCTTCCTTTTATAAAGAAATTTGGCAATTTTTCTCTTACAAGATCATGGAATACTTATATGGTAAGTGTTTAAATTTCTTAACTTTTCCATAGTATCATTCTTCTTTTTAATTTATCTATCTTTAATGCTAGCTTTTTTTATAATTATTATTGTTTTTTTAGGTTTTCTTTAATTTTGATTATTTTGGCCATGTTATCCAATCATTTATTTTTCTTAGATATCAAATTCTTAAATATTTATGGTCAATAGTAATATGTACATACATATTTATTAGCTAATCTAAATGATCACATAGCTGTTGGCATTGCCCCAAAATTTCTTGGCATTGCCAAGAAAATATTCTAAAACCCCACTTTTATATCAGTAAGTGAAAAGGGATTGTGTTGACAACTATATCTAATATTTTCTGATAAAAGAAATTGCCTGATTTTTTGTTTCCATAGTGACAATACTCATGGGCTTACAGGGCTTATATAGTCAAAGATTAAATTCAGGGCCTTGCTCATGCTGGAAATACATCCTATCACTTAAGCCATTTCCCTGACCCTAGAGAAGTATTTTAATGCTTAATAATCCAGAACGCTTTTTCTGTTTTGGTCAGAAAAGTAAATCATACAATATGTAAATTTTAATCTTAAAAAGAATACAATTTATGTTTAAATATTATATCCTGACATTTTTAACTTTATATAAAAACTATGAGAACATATATATATACATATATATATGTATATATATATATATATATATATATATATATATATAGTATCAGAAGCTAAAATATATCAAAAAGTGAGTTCCTGGAGGACATTTAGGTGGCATTTTTTTTTTTTTTGGTTTTTGGGCCACACCCAGTGACGCTCAGTGGTTACTCCTGGCCATGCGCTCAGAAGTCGCTCCTGGCTTGGGGGACCATATGGGACGCCGGGGGATCGAACCGCGGTCCGTCCTAGGCTAGCGCAGGCAAGGCAGGCACCTTACCTCTAGCGCCACTGCCCGGCCCCTAGGTGGCATTTTTAATGCTTAACATCATGTTAAGGAGTCTTAATGGCCAAGTTTTTCTCACCCTCCATTTTTATATTGTTTGTGAATATATATAAATTCTCTAAAATCATATAGGTTTTGGCTAGTAAACTTAATTTAGAAAATTACTCATAATTCTACTATCTTAACTATCTCACGTATAAAGTGAGATGAGTAATAACATATATTATCTCATAGAGTCCATTGGGATCCCAGTCAAGCATTTTCTAGCTATGGTACAATTTCCGAGGAAGATTCCTCTCTGCTTTGGAAACTCAGTTCTTGTTGTTAAATTCTAAGTACCATTCACATTATGAAGGACAACTGCCTTTACTTATAGTCAAATATTTATTAATGTTACTTATACCAAAAGAATACCTTCATAAATGTAGAATAGTGCTTCACTAGCAACTGAGCAAAATAGATTGGAGAAGTTGACATTTAAATTCAACCCTCTTAAATTTTAGTATAGAGGACTACTAAATGGAGGGACAGAAACTAGAGGTGATATCTTTGATGCAAGTGTCCTCCATTTATTTGTTTTACTATATTTATAAAAATTAGAATTTCTTCTTCAATACATCTGCTTTGCTTGTCATACTCAACTGGGCATTGAAAATTTACTAATTTTTGTGAGAATCATTGTCCTTAACAAAGAGTTACATGTTACATGGTTTAAAGGGGTTCACTAATTGTAAATAAAGTAATCTATTACAGTCCATTGGGCAATGCCAGGTGTAGACTAATAGTCTATATAAATGACTTAATTTGATTATTTAATTTGAGTTTCAATAGGGCATATATGAAAATTAGAGAGTGACTTGTGAGTATCCTGGCATAGCAAGCAAAGATCAGCATATCTCAGAAAAGTCAGGTTATATAGTCAAACTAGCTTAACTGAAATTTTCTGTAGTTATTATTTCAGAGTTAAAGAACTCAGTGCAGTTAGTTCCTTAAGATTTTAAAGTTTTCCTTGTTGCTGTTGTTCTTCAAAACTTCTTACTCATCACATACAGTTAGATTTTGGCAGCTAAAATGGACATAACTGCCTTAGGCAGATACTATTCATTACTTACGGGTAGGTGGTGTTAGATCAAATTTATAATTTTCCCCAGGGTTCAAACAGATTGAATTTAGTTTAATTTATGGTATCACGTTAAATTTATCATTGTTAACATTTAGTATGTAGGTGTACTGCATGCACTAAGTGTGTTTCTATCAAACACTTTAAATTAATGAATTAGTTATATTCCTAGTTTGCTCTTATCTAAATGAACATGACATTTTCTACCTCAGGAATTGCATGTTGCCTTGGTAAATCTATGAGGTATTTAAACTATATCATAAGTGGTAACTTAGTAGCTTTTTTCTTTACTGTACACAATTCTAATTGAAAAGTTTTTAAAAGTCCACAATACTGGCAATTACTAATCTTCAGGATATCACCTGAAAGATCCATGCAAAGAATTTCAAGAATAACATGAGGGAAACTGAAACCTTAATTTAATATCAATGACTCAAATGAGTTGGTGAACAAGATAACATCTTTTCTGTACTTGTGTCAATCCAGGTTTCCTGATAATCAAAAGAATTTGTCAAATAAATATGACCACCATTTAGGTCAGCATGATGAAGAGGTAAATTAGTCATTATAGAGCCTTTACTACAATGATTTTGAACATAAAAATACCTATGTCCTCTACCTCTACCTTGTGAACTACAGATTACTCTTGTAGACAACTCTAATCTACAAGTAAAAGAATTCTGGAAAATGTATTTATAGCAAAATTAAATTTCTTGTTACTAACTGTACACTGGGAATTGCTTGTTTAATCATACATGTGTAGCTATTTTTATTCCAATATCTTCGGAAACTGCTCTCCAAACTTGGTGGTCTGTTTATTGTTTGAGAACTATATGTTAACAAACTTAAGTAGTGTCAGTGTAAGAATAGCATCACTATTATAATAGGTAGAACATTTGCCTTGCAGGTGGCCTACCCAGATTTGACCCCCCAGCATTCTATACGTTTTCTTGAACACCACCAGGACTGGAATAAGCCCTGAGCACTGCCAAGTATTCTTCCCCCCCACACACACACACACACTAAGAGATTAGCATTCAATTTCAAGAATCCCGTACTTTTCTATACTTTAGTAGTGATATATAAATTAAAATGATGAATATTTTATTCCTATTACTCTTAAGATTAGGTAGAAAAACATTATCACTTGAAAAATGTGTCTGTAATTTGATTTGATTTAAACTGACTACTTCCTACCAAAAGTGTGCTACAGAGCAAGTTACTCAACCTCTGTTTTAACTTCCCATCTATGAAATGGAAGTACTAATAAGTTAGCACTTCATCTGTTATGGATAATGATTTCAATATATAATGTGGTAATAAATGCTGAACTTCATTAAGAAAATTAATCTGCCTTATCTTTTAAAGGATAGTTTTATCTTCAACAGAAAATGTTGTGAAGGATCTGGATCTCTTTTTGATACCACACCTTAGCATTTATTTTTATAGGGAATAGTTATTTTCTGAACCAAAGGTATTAAAGAAACTGCCATTTTTGCTTTAACCTACACGTAAAAACCAAAATTAAGATGTACATATTCCTCATTTTCTACCCGATAACATGTATTTGGTCAGTAGATTTGATCCTGAGAAATGTGAGAGTGACCAATATTCAGCATCTGCTTAAACTGAAAGACAGTATTTTCTTTTTCTTTTTTATTTTTTTTCCTTTGATTATATTGTACTCAAACGTTCCCACATATAAAATATGTCCATTTGTTCTGGGAACTACCAACAGCCTTAAAGTGTTAAGCTTTTCATGTGTGAGTAGATCTGGTTTGTCGCAGAAACCTATTATGGGAAGTAGTACTCTACTCCAAACTTTATTGATAGGTGTTAACATGAGGTGCCTAGAATACTAGGCAGCTGTGTTTCCCAACTTTCAAAGAAGCAGTTGGAAAGTTGGAGTCAATTTTGTCCATACTTAAATATTTTTCACCTTGTGAAGTTCAGAGGGAATTTAGCACTATGCATTAGGTGGAAAAATTGAGTAACTGAGCTTGCTCAGTGAGTAAAATCTATATTTTATTATCAATCTTAGAGTTGAGGAAATTATTTTTTAGCTTTGTTCTATATACATCAAAGAAGAGACTCATTTATGCCAGATTTCACTGTATATTAAATGAGCTATTTTGGTGAGACTATGAGGTAACCAAAACTCTTTTTAGTTTAATTTTACCTTTAACTGGATTCAGATTGCTTTAACTGAAGAGTCAAAGGGCCTGACCTCTAATTCATTAACATAATAAAAAGCACATGCAAGCTGGCTGCCAATCTGTTTTCAAATCAATCAGTACAGGAAACATGGGCAGTCTGAGAGGTTTTACTGAGTGGTATTCTGTGGGTATTCTGAGATACATAGACATAGGAGAAACATAATAATGAGGGAGATAAAAGAAAAAGAAATTACATAAGGTGAAAAATGAAAGACTTGCTTGCAAATCATGATCTAAGTCAAATGATTTTTTTTAAGGAGAAAAAAATCATCAAAAAAAGGTGATAAGCTTCCTTGTCCTCACCAAGATTCATCTCCAAGTTCTATACATTGTATAATTTTTGAATATTACAGAGGCAGATGAGGGTAATATCTCTTCCTGAGACCCACTGTCTCTTGAAGTATTAGTTCTCCAAATAAATAAAATGTGGGTAAGAATTTAAAAAGAAGTGGAGATGGAGTGCTTCAAATCTACGTCCTGACTTAAATAAAATGATGCAAAGAGTAGAAAGTAAATTCTTTATTGAATTTAATCAAGAGTATTGTGTATGTAAACATTTTATGGGATTATTATGTTACTGACTCTACCCTGATCGGTGATTGTGCCCTCCCCTAGGGTGTGAATCAGGGTGGTACCTGATTCTGCTTCCACCATTGGGTGGTATCTGATCACACCATTGGGTGGTACCTGAGTCTGGGGGATAAAAACAAGGGTCTGTGGAAGGCGAGGAACTGTTGGCTGGAACTGATGCTGAGGCTTTGGACTTCAGTCTTGTCCTACCGAATTAAGCTACTATTTCCACAAGCCTGACTGTCTGCGAGCTGTTTACCCTCCGCTTCACCTCAGAACCACCGGCTGAACAGGGTGGCAGACGCGAGCTCCTAGCTGGAGGGGAAAGACCTCATCCTCCATCCCTCCATCAGTCAACCTCTTCAGGGGCTGACTTGCAACAAAGAACACATTAAATTGGGTAATGGCATCATCTAATCCATAGGGGACACTAGCCTAGAAGGTTGCATTGTTTTAGTTTTTGTTTTTAAATGTCCAATGGTTACTTCTTTAATTTGTAAAACAAGTTTGACTCCTGTGTGTTTCTGTTGTCTTTCAGGAGACCATGATTCAATCAAAAAGTTTGAGAAACAAATCAGATCAAGTACAAATAACATTTTATTTCCTCTACTGCCATTTGGCAAAGGAACCAAAATATATGAAGATCATTAATGTTTCAAGTGCAGAAATAAAAAAATCTATCTCATCTCAGGAGGTCCAAATTACTGATCCTCTAAGAAAGTAGTTGCAAGTAATCCGCTCGGTTAGCATTATTATTCATCTTATTCCACACTTACTGAAAATGTCATAATGAGAAGTAGTTTACTTATATGACTATTTTATATTGGTGCCATACTCTCACCTTTATATAGTGGAATCATCTTACGTGATTAAATCTGATTATCAGTGTCTTACTGCCTTACTCATATCTTTAATGAGGCAGAAAAAGATTTCTCTCTGGAGACAAATTTTATGTAGAAAATGTTCGTCATTCTTAAATTCATATTCTTTCTCTTTATAATTTAATTATCAAAATAATATTCTGTACTATACATAAAACATGTCTATCACTTATAAGTCAGGAGCAGGAGAACTATTAATCTTTCATGACTTAGACGTACCCCTTATCTTTAAACTCATTTTAGAGTATAATTAAATTATAATACATTTAAATATTATTTGTGAGGCTATCTTAAAATTATCAAGAATCTCTTTGCAACCATTTTTTCTAAAATATATATTTTGATGAGCCATATAAAGTTTTATTAACCTACATCTTAATACAGGAACCAGTATCAGTAATTATAGAATAATATAAAGGGACTGGTCTACTTTTTTATATAAAGCAGCTGAGACTAAATGGGGACAAAATTAAAGGCCCAAAACTGAAAATAGCAATGCTGTACTAAGTCCTGTAAAATTATTTTTGAAATCGGTGTGTGCTATTCATTTTTGCAAAATATATGCCACTTTTGCCTTCACCCACAACTCATCTCTTAATTCTTGTTGCATCACCCCCATTTCTCTAACACTTCTCAAAATACCTATGTTGCTAGATTTCTTTCTGTCTTAATGCTGTTAGCCATTGATCCCCAGTTACCATATTGCCCTTTTGTTTGCCCTGTTTTTTAGAGTCAAAACAAAGACAGAGAGACAGAATTTAAAGCCAGAAGAAAATTTGCTCAAATCTCTGCTAGCTATTATTGAGACGCAAATTAACTTCCTATTCCTATGAAAATAGAAAATTTCTCATAGAATCTACCTATAAAATGGATATATGTTTAGTTGTCTCAGAAAAATTTTTGTTAGCATTTCAACATAATTCTTTTTTTTTTTACTTTCCTAATTTGTGTTCCTCCCTACTTTATGATTTTGCTTTTCTTTATTAGTTAGTGGAAGTTATATTTCCTTCCAATTAATCCTCTTGCTTAGGTATGGCAAGTGTTTTCTTAGGCATTTTTCTCCCGTAAGTATAATATTATCTTCTTTTTATTTGTTTGTTTGTTTTGGGGCCACACTCTGTGACTCTCAGGGCTTACTCCTGGCTATGTGCTCAGAAATCACTCCTGGCTTGGGGGACCATATAGGACACTGGGGATCTAACCATGGTCCATTCTAGGTTAGCATGTGCAAGGAAGACGCCCTACCACTTGTGCCACTGCTCCAACCCCTAATATTATCTTGTTTATAGTACTTTGGAACTATGAAAAATCAATGTCCTGTTTGAGTTAACATATTTTCTCACAAAATTTGCAGTTATGCCCTCCTCAGAAATACTCAGAGACTTGGGCTGGTGCTCAGGGCCAATTAGGGCTACAAATAGAATGACAGGCATGAGGTAACAGATAAAACACATATATTCTTCCTTTAAGTCAGGTTTCTAGGCCCTAGATAATATCCTAAACCACTTTAGATAATTTGAATAAACAGAAGTAGGCAAAATTTTTCGTTTTATTCTTAAATTTCAGGACATGCTGACTCCAAAATAAGTTTTTTATCATTATTTTTCCTAAACAGAAATATTTTGTTTTTTTCCTTTTTTCTTGTAGTATCTGAAAAAATTTTACTTAGACTTTAAAGTTTAAAAGTCATATAAATTAAATTAAAAGTCATAAATCAAAATAATCTTTCTCCTTTACTCTTCAAGCATTATATATATTAAAGATAGATGGGATTTATTTAAACAAATTGAGGACATTAGATTTCTTTTTGTTTGAGGATTTTTTTTTTTGTTTTTTTGTTTTTGTTTTTGTCTTGGTTCACAACCAGTGATGCTCAGAGGTTACTCCTGGCTATGCACTCAGAAATCGCTCCTGGCTTGGGGACCATATGGGACATGTCAAACAAAGGTCCTTCCTGGGTTAGCTGCGTGCAAGGCACATCCTACAGCTGTGCTATCGCTCCAGCCCCAAAGATGTTAGATTTACATCAATTCCATTTTGATGCTGCTATAACAATGAGTTTTACTATTGTTTTAAAGTTTAACCTTCTAACTATTATAACTATTTTACCCATATTTCAGATGACCTGGAGAAATAGTACAGAAGTTAAAGTACTTGCCTTGCTTGAGGCTGATCTAGGTCCTATCCCAGGATGGCATAAGCTTAGAGTGAGTTTCTCACATATTTTTTTAGTGCTTTACTACTCCAGGTTTAATCTTTGGATGATAATCATTAGTAGTCCCATGGGACTGTGATAGAAATGGAGAAACCAAGACAAATTTTGATGTTAAGAATCGGAATCTTTGTTTTTGCAACTCCTATGTCATTTTCATGTACAACATTTATTTAAGACTGCAATAATTTATATCAATTCTATGTATTTGTTTGATTTTGTTTGCTAGTGGGGCAGCACTTAGACATACTTAGGGGTTACTCCAGGCTTTTTCCACATGAATTACTCTGGGTAAGCTTAATAAAGTCATATATAATGTTAGGATAGAACCTAGGTTAGATGATTATAAGGCAAAGGTCCTGCCTGCTGTACTATCAGTCCTGTCTCAGAAAGGCATTTTCTTAACTCAGAGAAATAGAAGCAATGGTTAAATGTCATACAGAAACTTGTGAATTAGGTGCTGAAATGAGATCTTACTTTTGAAATCAGCCTTAACATAAATGATTAACAAATTGTCAATATAATTTACAACCAGCAAAATCTGTCATGACAAAGGAGACAGTCAAATAGATTTTTCTGCTTAGTATTAAATGAAGTCACAGAAAAGTGTTAGTTATAACCCTGATGTTAAAGAGAAAGAAAAAAGAAAAAAAGTTTTGTGTGACAGATTTTTAGATTAAAAGGAAATATTAAAACTGGCTTTCAATATTTAAAGCTTACTTAACTGGTAACACTTCGCCTGACACTGAGTTATGTCATTTTATTTCATTCTACTTTTGATCCAAGCAAACGGTTACATGGTTTAAAGTATATTATTAAGTCACCTTTTTAAATTGATTAGATGAAAGACTTTTATTAATGCTGGCAATAAAGCCAATGGCCAAGGCCTCAAAAGACAATGTTTGCAATAAATTAATGAACCAAGGTAAGATCAGGTCATAACACTTTTCTTTTATTCTCTTTTAGTGAAATAAAATATTTCTAGGTATAGAAAATTTTGATGAGGCATGGTAAAAAATGAACACTGACTTTTCCAAAAGAAAAAAGGCCTATATTTCCTCCATAAAAAATGTATTATTTATACTTACCCTTTCAAATTTTACTCATAATTGATTGAAAGTTTTGTGACCATCTACTTGAGATATATCTTCTGGCATGTACAATTTTTTGTCCATCAAAGTGAAAAAAAGCAAACTTGCCACATCAGCCCCCTTCTTTTTTTCTTTCTTTTTGTCTTCTTTAAATTTATATTTATATCTTCTAGACAGGGGCTCCTGCAAGCTTTCTTCTTTTTTTAACTCAACCATAGAACATGAATCACTTGTTTTGCCCCATGTTTCTATGGCTACTGCAAATTGATAAAGAAAAAAAGTAGATGGTACCAGGGGTAAAGTGATCTGATGAGGATTTAGTGAAAATAAAATAATGATCAGACCTAAATACCAAACACAAAGTCAATGACAATAGAATCAAGAGACCCAAACTTCAACAACCTATACTCAAAAAGGGACCTATTGCATTAGCAGTCCAGGGGCTAAGGGGGGAGTTATGGGATGCATGCTGGAGACAGTGGTGGAGGGAGGTCAACACTGGTGGTGAAAAATGCCCTAATTTACTGTCACTGTGATTCTTCAATATAACTGTGAAAGACTTGTAATTCACATTGGTCTCAATAAAAAAATGAAAATGATCAGATTAGAAAGTTTTATGTTTGATTTTAAAGGCAAAAGGTGCAAAAGGCATCAAAAGATGTGTTATCACCAATGTAAACTTACTCTTGTTCTGCTTTATTTGATATTTATTGCTATTTTTCCCTTTGCTTCACATTTAAAGATCTAGATTCATTTCCCATACTTGGTATGTAGTACATCTTTTTTCTCTGAGTTAATTCTCCAAGTCTGGTCTGTCAGCCAGTATAAACAACACTTGATGAATGAGACTCAAGGTGTTTAGTCACCTGAAGCAGCTGTTTGAAGTAACTCTACACACAGCCCAAGGCCTGTGTTTTCACAGCTGTGAGAACTCTTCAAAAGCTTTCCCTCTTGGCCTAGCTCTTTGCTGTGGCTTTAAACTCTTAGCACAAAATCTGGACTATTTCAAAAGATCAGAATGAAACTAGAGACAGTAATTTTGCATGATTTTGAGCCAAGAATGGCCTAAAATAAATAAATGAAGTACATTTGAAAGTGCTTTACCTAGGTGGGCTATATATCTGAGAATTGTTCTCTTTCTCTGTGTCCCCATATACTCTCTTAAAAGGAAGATGTATGACTAAAATAGTATTTTCTGTTTATACGGCAGTATTTTCTTTTCTGTTCTGATTCTATGACACCAAGGCTTAAAAGAGCTTGGAACTATGTGTACCTGAATTAAGCTTAGGGAATTGCTAAACGTTTGAGAGTTTTCCAAGCTCATATATATTCTTAAGGTGATTAAACTGGCATTCTTTGCTAGCCTACTTAGGTGATTCAGGCTTTTGAAGTCTTCTGATGTCTTCAATTGGCCTGACAAACTGAATTCATGGAGCAAACTTAAATGTGACCACTACATTTGTTTTAAGACCTCAGACTTCCTTGATTCTATTTTAACCACAGCTGTTTTCCTTCACTATACATAGAATAAAAAGGGCTGAGTTGCTTCTTAACATGAATTACCCAACTTCCTTACGAGAAATATGTAATGATAATTTTTTACTCAAAGTATATTATTTAAATTTTTTCCATTTTTGAATTTGAAAAAAAGACTATATTCTTTGAGAGGGGGTAATGAGGAACACCCAGCAGTGGTCAGGTATTACTCCCGGCTGTGTGCTCAGAAGTCGCCCCTGGCAGGCTCAAGGGATCATATGGGATACTGGGGATCGAACCAGGTGGGCCCACATACAGGACAAATGCCCTCCCATTCTGCTATTGTTCTGCCATTATATTTTTTTTTAAAGTTATTTGATGCTAATTTTTTCTTGTTGTTGTTTGTTTTGTTATTTTTTGTTTTTGGGTCATATCCGTGACACTCGGATTATTCCTGGCTATCTGCTGAGAAATCACTCCTGCCTTTAGGGACCATATGGGACTCCAGGGGATGGACCCACAGTCTGTCCTAAACCAGCCGCTTGCAAGGCAAATGCCGTGCCACTGCATCAATGCTCCAGTCCTAATTTTAAGCTATTCTAATTAACATACATTTCCCTATTTCTGGTTTCATGTAATGTAAACTACTTCTCCATTTATTTCCCATTATTTAATTAAATACGTATTATGTATGCTTTATCTATCACATCACAAATATGTATTGAGTGTTTACTATAGCTGTCAATAAATAGATGAATACTGAGAGTAGATATAAAACTCTAATTGAGACAGTACAGTAATTAGGGCTGTTGCCTTACATGTGGCCAATTTCTATTTGATCTGGGTCACAATATGTATCCCAAGCCCCACTGGTGGAGACTCCTGAGTGCAGAACCAGAACAAAGCCTTGTGTATAGACTGATGTGACACAGAAACAAACACAAAAAAGACATAAAACACACACTGTGAAATTAGAAAGTCATACATGATTAGATTTCAAGCATAAAACAATATTTCAACACCAAACCCTTTACCAGTATTCACTTTCCTCCGCCAATCACAACCCTATCTTGCCATTTGCTTCTCATGTGCCACTCTGTTTTAATGAGAGACACTTTTCTTTTATAACATTTTGCACTGTGATGTACAATAATATTGTTGTAGAGATGGCTTCAATACACAGCAATTTACCATTCTTCATTGTCACCTCCTTCTCCTGATTGAATGCTTTGCTCCACCATAGTCATTGTCTCCTCCTGTCCTATTTCCTTGCCCCCTCAAGTGTTATGTTTCCTATTGAATATCAGTTTGGTTTCCATTGTCTTTATATATTTGTTATTTCACCATCATGTTACTTTATATTATACATATGAAAGAGATTATTCTATGCCTCTTTCCCTATGACTAACTTCACTCAGCATGCAACTGAATGATAGAGGAGAAAAGAGAGGAAGAGAAAGAGAAGAGAATAGAAGGAAGGGGAAGAAAGAGGAAAGAAAATGAGGAGTTGGGGGAGAAAAACATTTTTACATGAAAATCATATGAAATTATAATAATCTTTGTTAGTTTATACAGTGTTAAAAAAAACTCAGAGATGCTAGTGGGAACATCTAAGTATGTTTGGGTAAATAAGAGATATTGGCAGAAGGAACTGTAATTTTTATGATAAAAACAATAACCACTGTCATTTTATCTCTAATATATCAATGAAAATACTAAGATTGAGATAAAGCAAATTATGGCCTCAAGATCATATTCCTAACAACTTGGAACTTTACATGTTTCTTAAACCATAACTTGTGCCCTTGATCATCTGATACACCTGTATAAACAGAAAGACATCAGAAAGATAGCAAAAGAAAATCGTTCCATGTAAAGGACAATATAAATGCAAATAACAAGACTTAATAAAATTGAATACTTGAAGACAATATATAGTTTTTGGCAACAAAAATATATAGTAAATATAGGGAGAAGTAGATTTTTAGTATAAATGATTGATTGAAATTTAACCTAGAGTTGCAGAGATCCAGAAAAGATTTCCATATGGGAGAGTGACATAATTAAATTTATATTCATGTATAGGTAAAAATATATCTGACTAGAAATATGGCAGATATTTTTAAGAATCAGATATTAAAAATCATGGAGTAGGAGTACATTTATCGCATGTATGTAGTTTGTTTTGAGAGCACCAGATTGTTATATCCCTGGACCCCATGTGGTTCCTGGGCACTAATAGTAGTGATCCCTGAATACAGTAAATACCATCCAGAGTACCACTGGGTGTGAGAAAGAAAGAAAAGAAAGAAAGGAAGGAAGGAAGGAAGGAAGGAAGGAAGGAAGGAAGGAAGGAAGGAAGGAAGGAAGGAAGGAAGGAAGGAAGGAAGGAAGGAAGGAAGGAAGGAAGGAAGGAAGGAAGGAAGGAAGGAAGGAAGGAAGGAAGGAAGGAAGGAAGGAAGGAAGGAAGGAAGGAAGGAAGGAAGGAAGGAAGGAAGGAAGGAAGGAAGAAGAAAGAAAGAAAAGGGAAGGAAGGAAGAAAAAAAGAAGAGAGAAAAAGAAAAAGAAAAAAGACAAAGAAGAAAGAAGAAAGAAAAAGAAAAAAGAAAGAAGAAAGAAAAGAAAGAAGAAAGTAATTTTATGATGAAAATTCTTCGAGTTGTTATTTAAAGTAAATATATTTATAATATTAATAAAATAAAGTAGCATTTTTTCTAATACACTTTAAAATGTAATTAATTTCAAGAAAGAAGTAGCAATGCAATATCAACTTTTAGAACTCACCTCAGCTTTTTGTTTTTCTAATAGTGTGATAAACTTTATTAAATTTACAAAGTTACCAATGACAAAGTTGAGAAGTAGCTTTGATTCATAAAACATTTAAGAAAGACAAGTATAATCTTTATTATTTTCTTAGGTGGGACTTTTATGGAGTTAAAACCAGCAAAATGAAACCCCTCATGGACACTAATGCAAACATTACCTGGCATTTGCACAAAAGTTTTATGAGCTCTTTCTCACCAGAAAAGGCACATTTTTTATTGCTCAATTTAATTAAAACTTGTTCTAGAGACCACCAATGCAACATAACCACCTCTTATTTATGCAGTTCCAATAGAAAAGAGCTCAGGTCTTTGGGGACAGACCAGGATTTTCCTTCAATACTTTCTAAAGAGATGAATAAATGTTGAAAATATAATGTCCTTGCATTAGAATCTTTTTATCTTGTTCATTAATAATTTGTCTTAAAGATGTACTGTTTCCAAGGATTTGAATTTCTCTATGCAATATGTTAGTTTACAAGTAAATGACAATATAGCACTAAAATTTTATATTTCCTATATTTTAAACATAAAACATGCTTTAGATATTAAATCAATAATACCAAATTTGAATATGTTTTACCTTAACAGAATTCTATTGTATTGGGACTTTAGGGTACCTGTATGTTTTTGTGCTATACATTGTTATTTGTTGCTCATTTCAGAGCTGATTCTCTTAAAATGGTATATTTTACAGGAATTGTCTAAATCCTATTAATGTTTTTATTATTGCCATTGATCAATGTACTGCCCTGCTATATGACATCCAAACATAAAGTTTCTGCAAATATTACTCAAGGTAATAATAATGTCGTGGTTGGTGAGATAAGAATAAGAAATTGTATCAGAAGGATTTAGTTGAAGCATATTTCCACAAAGGCAAGAAGATAAAAGTCATACCAATTTGCTTTCAGACTTCACAAATAGAAGTGGAGAAACAACTCAAGCACCTGGAATAAAGTAGATTGTTACAGGAAAATCAGTAGATCATAGAAGAAATCAAAATATTTTTGGTAACAAACAAGTATAAAGATCACGTACCAGAACTTGTGGAACACAACTAACTTGGTGTTAAGAAAAATGTTCTTAGCTATGCAAGAAACTTTCTTTATTAAGAAAGAAGAAAAGAAAAAAAGAAAGAAAGAAGAAAGGTCCACAAAAATCATTGCACAACTTACGAAAAAGACCGATAAAATGAGAAAAATGCAGACAGGAGGGAGGACATAAAAATGATTCCTTAAATACAATAAAAATATCAATAACAACTAGATGATTTAGAAGAAAGTGAAAGACCTGAATCATAAATGTAAGAGAGGATATCACAACAAATACCACAGAAATTAAAAGAAACATCAAAGATTACTTTGAAAATCTTTATGACTCATAATAGGAGATCCTACTGGAAATGGATGTATTATTTGACTACTATACTTTCCAAAGGCCAAACCAATAAATTGAACAATTAAATAAATCCATCACTATTATAGATCTGTAAGTGGTAATCAAAACTCTCCCCGAAAGCAAAAGCACAGTCATCAATGGATTCACTACAGAATTCTTTCAGAACTTTTAAAGAAGAGTAACTGTCCAACCTTCACATTATCTTCTAGAAAATTTAAGAAAACAAAAATAACTCCAGTTTTTATAAAACAACCATCATTCTGATAGCAAAAGCAGACAGACAACACACACTCACACACACACACATACACACACACACATACACACAACCATAGAGAAAAAGAGAGGAGGAGGAACAGGAGTAGAGAGTAAGAGAAAATTGCAGGTTGATGTTCCTGATGAACATAGATGCAATGATTCTCAACAGAATATTAGCAAATCAAATCAACAACTGATCAAAATGTGCATACACCACAACCCAGTGTAATTTATCCCAAAGATGAAGGATGGTTACTAGTCAGTCAACATAATACACCATTTTAAGGGGCTGGCGAGGTGGCACTACAGGTAAGGTGTCTGCCTTGCAAGCGCTAGCCAAGGAATGACCGCGGTTCGATCCCCCGGCATCCCATATGGTCCCCCAAGCCAGGGGCAATTTCTGAGCGCTAGCCAGGAGTAACCCCTGAGCATCAAACAGGTGTGGCCCGAAAAAACTAAAACAAAACAATACACCATTTTAAATAAATAAATAAATATCAAAATTATATGATCATATGAATAGACATCAGAAAAAGTATTTGACAAGATCCATTACCTGTTCATGATAAAAAAGACTCTCAACAAAATAAAAAATCAGAGAAATTTTTAATATATTCAGAGCCTACCACAAACATAATCAATGCTGAAAAACTCAAGCTTTTCTTCTAAGATAAAGCACAAAACAAAAATTGATAACTATTTTATTAAGTAGAGTATTAAAAGTATTTGCCAAAAGGAATTTGAAAAAATAAAAATATCAAGAGCATCCAAATAGAAGAAGTGAAACTATAATTATTTGTGGATGGCATGGCACTGTATTTAGAAAAACCAGATGACTATTCCAAAATTTTTTCTAGAAACAATACCTTTGTATATTAAGTTTCAGCTTACAAAATTAATATTATGCTGAGTGAAATAAGTCAGAGAAAAGAGAAAGAGAAAGACACAGAATGATCTCACTCACCTATGGGTTTTAAGAAAAATGAAAGACATTTCTCAACAATTTTCAGAGACAAAATAGAGGAGGACTGGACATTACAGCCCACCTCATGAACCTCACCACAAAGAGTGATGAGTTTAGTTAGAGAAATAACTACATTGCAAACTATCCTAACAATGAGAATATATGAGGGAAATAGAAAGCCTGTCTATAATACAGGTGGGGGCGGGGAGGAAGGAGGGATATTTGAGACATTGGTGATGGGAATGTTACACTGGTGATGGGGAGGTGTCATCTTATATGAATGAAACCCAACCACAATCATGTTTGTAACCAAGGTGTTTAAATAAAAATATTAAAAAAGCTGAAACTTAAAATATTAAAAAAAGAAAATAAAAAATTTGAGAAATATAAAAAAATAATGTATTTGAATATAATACAAACTGCAGAGCTGCATATGTCTGTTAAATAAAGAATATTTAACTATAAAAAAAGAAAAGAAGATTCCTTCATCATGGAATGTTACAACTAATTAGGACATAAATATTATGTAGCAAAGCCTGGGCAAGCCATCTTAACAACCTTGAAGATACCAATAATCCTAGTACTCTAGGAGAGGAAGAAGAATATGCCAGATATCTGACCTCTTAAGAAATTAACAAAGAAGCTTGCCTTACCACAACGAGTGGTGAGTGTAATTAGAGAAATAACTACACTGCAACTATCATGACAATGGTAGTGAGAGAAAGAAAATAGAACTTGAAGATAGGCAGGGGGTGGGGGAGGAGGGAGACATGGGGTATTGGTGACAGGAAGGTTACTCTGGTGAATGGGGGGTGTACTTTTTATGACTAAAACCCAACTACAAACATGTTTGTAATCATGGTGCTTAAATAAATAAATTATTAAAAAAGAAAAAACCCATTATATACAAATAATTAAATAGAGCACATATATTTTAATCACAATCAATATTAGGAATCAAACATTCAAGTACCTCAGAATCAGCTAAAATTAAGAGACAGAAATCCTATGCAAAAAATTACAAAAACCTTCAAGAAATAAGAGTATATGTGGAAATGAAAACATATCCTCTGATAATAGATTGGGACGTTTAATGTCATCATAATGGCAATACTCCACAAGTATTGTAAAATATTACTGCAGTCCCTTTAAAGATACCGTATCATGACATTTTTCAAAGAGATAGATCAAACACTCCTGAAATTCATATGAAATCATAATCCATATTGCTAAAGAAATACTTGGGAAAGAGAGGCAGCACTTTGAAGTTGGGACTTCAAACTGTACAAAGAGTAGCAGTAATTAAAACAGTATGTTTTGGATCCAGAGTGATGGTATAGTAGTTAAGTCACCTGCCTTGGATGCAGCCAATCTAGGTGCAATCCCAGGCATCTCAAATAGCCCACAGAACTTGCAAGGAGTAATACCTGAGTAAATACTCAGGAGTTACCCCTTGAGAGCCATTGCATGTGGCTCAAAAATATAAACAAAAACAAACAAACCAGCATATTATTGGAATAAATACCTACACTCATATCAGAGAATAGAGTGAATATCTTGAGACATATCCTCAAGTATTTGGTAAGTACATAAAAATAAAGAAGGAAAAAAAGTAAGAAGTAGAGCCAGGAAAGCCTCTTGAATGTTACTGCGAATGTGGATAGGTCCAACTTTTCTGAAGAAAAAAATGGACATTCTGAAAAAAAAAAACAAAACCTAGAAATTAAGCTTTCATTTGACCCAGCAACCCACTTTATGTAATATTTCCCAAGGGACTTAAAATTACAGTTAGAAAAGATATTTTCACTCCTACTATTTTGCTGTATGATCTACAAAAACCCAAACAAATCAGGAAACAATTTGTTTCCAAGAATAGGTAACTGATTAAAGAATCTATGGTACATGTATGCAAAAGAATATTATTAAGCCATAAGAAAAGATGTTCATAAAAGTATTTTGACTACTATATGAAGGGAACTGGAGAATATTATGCTGAGTTAAGTTAGTCTACGAGAGAGACTGAATAGAAATGAATCCTATCATATGAGAAATATAAAGAAACATAATGGTGAAATAATGAATACACAGATATAAAGGGAAAAGAAAATATGAGAACTATTATTCTGTAGGATATATGCCATTTGAGTGGGGCTGGAGAATAGGGCAAAAATGGAGGGGACAAAATCTATTGTGGAAAGAAGTATCCAGAAAGGAGGAGGTAGCGATGAAAGGTGATAAAATGTTGTGTGAAAAAAATCCTATCAGGAACAGTGTGATAAATCACATTGCAAAAACTTAAAAAAGAAAGATCTTCTTATAAAGAAGACTTTTGGGTAGGAGGCAAATGTTGCTGGGAGTACTGGGCAGAGGAGAAGACATTGCTGGAGGGAACAGATCACTGGTGGATGGTAAATATAAAGTTTAAAAATTGTATACTTGAAACTCAATCATGAATATCAGTAATTTCACAGTGAAGGAATTTTAAAATTGATCATTTGTGTGCAGATGATTGTTAAAAGACTAAATAAAGTTTAGTTATATACTTACATTTTTATTTATTCACACAAAAATAATAAGTATTAACTTTGTGAATATATGACCTCACAATTGGTGCTCAGCAGGTCTAGTGGTACCACCAGATTCTCAACACCAGGTCTATGAGTTTCAATTCAATTAACTGAGGATGTGATGCTGTTTGGTCCCTGAAATTCTGAAGATACCAAAGTCTTCACATTAATGTTTGGGACTTAAAAGCCATGGTAAGTGGTGCTTGGGAGGGGGCATCTAGTATGTCCTGGGGATATATGTATGTTGGGTCTCGTTTACTCCTTTATTGGTTATTTGTGTATCCTCAAAGAGCTCCCAGAATGAGAAATTGATTCCCATTCCCTATCTCCTTGTAAGGGTAGATTTTGGTAATATTTATCTGCAGCAAATAATCCACACAGACAGGAGGGTAAAGGGGTAAAAAGATTGGGTGCAGAGAGTCCTTTGCAAGTCTACTACCAGCTCCAAAAAAATACACCTGAAGTCAGCCAAAAAATCCTGAACACCTAGCTCCTCGACTATTTATTTGGCTCTCAACAGCGCCCCCACCTGGAAGGTCAAGGTGGAACAACAGGCAAAGAATAATCTGATGGAAATGTTTTCATATACAACATTAGATTGATTTTGAGTCTTATAATGTATATCACTATTCACCCTTGATAATTTCCCTCCAGGAACCTGAAAAAATTGCACAGTGGCAGGGCATTGACCCTGGTTCAATCCCTGCCATCCCATATGGTCCCCTGATCCTGCTAGGAGCAAGTATTGAGCGCAGAGCCATGAGTAACCCCATGTGCTGCTGGTTGAGGCCCCAAATCAAAAACAAAAAAAAAAATTTCCCTCCAACAATGTCCCCTATATCCCTCCCACCCTAATTCCTGCCTCTTCTGGGGCACACTTTTTACTAATTTCTCTCTCAATCTCTCTCTCTCTCTCTCTCTCTCTCTCTCTCTCTCTCTCTCTCTCTCTCTCTCTCTCTCTCTCTCTCTCTCAATCTCTCTCTCAATCTCTCTCTCAATCTCTCTCTCAATCTCTCTCTCAATCTCTCTCTCAATCTCTCTCTCTCAATCTCTCTCTCCCTCCCTCTCTCAAATACGTATTTTCCTCTTAGACACTGTACCTTGCACCATTATTAATGAAAGGGTACCAAGCATATCACTTTATCTCCTTTCAATGTCCTATTATTTTCCAGTCATCTGTTCCAACTATCATTGTTATAATGGTCCCTTGTCTAACCCACTTGGACTGTTCCACTATTTGTGGCAATTTTTGACCAATAACTTGTCTTCTCTACACTTATCTCTATTGTCTCTGGATATTAGTGGCATATTATCTTTTATTCTCCCCTATATTCCAAAAATAAATAAGATCATTCTATGTCTATTTGTCTCCTTCTGACTCATTTTACTCAGCATAATACTCTGTATATACATATATGTATAAGCAAATTTCATGTGTTCATTTTTCCTAACAGCTTCACATGGTATTAAATTATGTAGATGTACCATAGCTTCTTTAGCCTCTCATATATTTCAGGCACTTGGTTTGTTTCCAGATTTTGGCTATTCTAAATAATGTTGAAATGAATATAGGAGTGCAGAGAGCATTCTTGTAATGTATTTCTGGATCATATGGGAGTTGAAGTTCTCTTTTGAAGTCCTAGATTTGAGGAATATCTATATTGTTTTACAAATAGGTTGGACTAGTGAGCATTCCCACCAGCCTTGAATAAGAATTTTTTGTCATATTCATGACAAATGGTTGTTGTTCTTCTTTTTGAAGTGTTCCTGTCTCTATGGCTTGAGATGATATCTTATTGCAAATACAATGAGATATCATCTCAAGCCATAGATTTGTATCTAACCTGATTATTTGCATCTTACCTGATGAATATTGATGTGGATGATTTATTTTAATGTGCCTTTTGAACATTTGCATTTATTCTTAGATCTTAGGGGGAAAGCTTTAAATTTTTCCCATTTAATATAGTGTTTACAATGGGCTTATGGTAGATTGCATTAACAATATTGAGGCAAGGTCCTTCAATTTTCATCTTGTGAGGTTTTTTTATGCACTGGTACTAAACCTTTTTAAATCCTTTCTCTACCACTATTATTATGATCAGACGATTTTTTCTTTTATTGATGTGGAATATTGTGTTGATTGACTTGTTTATATTAAGCTATCCTTGCATTGAATACCACTTGATCTTTGTGAATCTTCTTGATTAGCTGTTGGATACTATTTGCTAGTATTTTTTATTTTATTTGCGAGTATTTTATTGAGGATCATTGCATTCGTGTTCTTCAACAATGCTGTCCTAGAACTTTCTTTTTTATGTGGTCTCTCTGTGTTTTGTAACAGGGTGATGATAGTTTCATAGAAACCATTTGGGAGTGTTGATGTTTCTTTAATTTCCTGGAAGAGCATGAAGAAGATTCACAATAGATTCTCTTTAAAGGTCTGAAATTATTCACAGTAAATATACCTACCTCAGCTTTTGTTTTTGAGATGGCCTTTTCAAGTTCCTCAATAGTAATAGGTCTAGTCACACATTCCAAGCAATCTTGTTTCAACCTTGGGAATTAATAGGAGTTCAAAAATGTGCTAAATTTCTTCCAGTTCTCCTGTTTTGTGCCATAAAATTTCCTAAAGTTACCTCTTATTAGTCTTTGTATTTCTGTGGTATCTTAGGTAACATCCTGCTTTTCATTTCGTGATACTGTTCACTAAATTTCTCTCTCACCCTTATTTTGTGAGTCTTGTTAGTGGCTTATCATCTTATTTATTCTTTTTCAAAGAACCAAATTTCCTCCATTGAACTTTTGGATTGTTTTCTGGGTGTTAAGATCATTCATTTCTGCTCTAACATTTATTTTTTCCTTCAGCCTGCTGATGATTTCATTATTCTTAAGCTGTAACATTATTTTATTTTTGTATGCCTTTTCTTCCTTTCTGATTAACATTTGTAAAGCTATAAATGTTCCTCTTAATGCTTCTTTTGCTGTGTACCACAAAATCTGATAATTCAAATATTCATTCTCTATTGTTTCCAGGAGACTTTTTATTTCTTCCTTGATTTTTATCTCTGTCCCACTGGTTGTTCAGTAGCGAGCTGTTTAATTTCCAGGTGTTAAAGTTATTTTTCTGCTTCTATTTATAGCTAACTTCTGTGTCCAGTGCATTATGATTTAAGAAGATGGTTGATACAATTTCTATCCTCTTGATTTTATGAAGGTATGTTATATGCCCCACTATATTGTCTATCTTGGAGAATGCCTCATGTGCATTATGGAAGAATATATTGTCAGCTTTCTGTGGGTGGAAAAGCCATAAATGTCTACTAAGCCACTCTTTAATTTCTTCCTTCAAAGCCATTATATCCTTGTTACGTTTTAGCATGATTGATTTATAAAGAGAAGACACAGTCATGTTAAACTCTCCCATCAATATTGTGTTGCTAATATCTTTAAGTTAATTAGCAGTTGTTTTAAGTATTTGATTAGCTACTCATTGAATGCATATATGTTTAGAAGTCTGATTCTTCCTCATGTACATTTTCGTTATTATTAAGAAATTATGCTGTCTCTTATAACATTTTTATGCTTAAAGTCTATGTTGTCTGATATTGGTATGGACATCCCAACATTTTTAAGGGAGGTATTTACTCAAAAATTGCTCTTCCAACCTTTGACTTTGAGTTTGTTTTTTCTCTGAATATTCAATTGTTTTTATTGAGGACAGCAAAACATTGGATTTCATTTTTTGTTACATTTTGACATTAGATTTTCTTTAATTGGTACATTAGTCCATTATTGTTGAGATAGACTATTTACATGGGATTCTGTTTTATCTTATTCTAGAAGTTTGGTGTGATATGAGGGTCTATCTTGCATTCAATTTATTTTTAATGTTGTACAACCTTTAATTCTTCTTTTAATGTTGTATGGAAGTGCTATGTACTTGCCTGTAGAAAAACATATTAATTATAAAATACTTGATGGTGGTGGATGATGGTGAGATGGATGGAGAGTGAGACCTTTCTCTGCCGGCCCAGGCCACGTGCCTGCAACTCCCTCCAAAAGGCATATCTGAGGGTTCAGGATAGTCATGAGAAAAGGATCCACAGGCAGTCAGGTTTCAGGAGACATCAACTTTATTAAGGCCCTAGCCACCATATGTGGCTCCTACGTTTTTTAAACCTTTTAAGCCTGCTCCATAAGTAGCCCCACATTCAAACCTGTCTCTCCCAGCCATCTTTCAGCACCTGCTTCTCAAGGTGAGCAAAACAGGAAGCCAAAGACCCCTCCCAGATGTGGACAAGGCTGCCTCTCAAGATGAGTAAAACAGGAAGTTGGGGTAGGGGAGTAACGTTATCTTCCAGTTCACTGTCTCAGCAATTGTTATTCTTTTTTTTTTTTTTTTGGTTTTTTGGGCCACACCCGTTAGATGCTCAGGGGTTACTCCTGGCTACGCGCTCAGAAATTGCCCCTGGCTTGGGGGGACCATATGGGACACTGGGGGATCGAACCGTGGTCCTTTCCTTGGCTAGTGCTTGTAAGGCAGACACCTTACCTCTAGCGCCACCTTGCCGGCCCCAGCAATTGTTATTCTGCTGGTGAGGCCTTCCATTGACTTTTTTAATTTTGCCTATCAATTTATCAGACCTGTTATTTCTTTTTGAAGTTTTTTCAATCTCTATTTTTATAATCTCTAAAATCTTATTGGCTGTCTGTCCTGTTTATTCCTTTTTTTAAATTCTTTTAATATCCTTCACAATTTCTCTTTAAAATTCTTAACAGAGAGGCTGTATAAGTGGCTGATGTTAGTTGAGTCATCAGAATTATTATCTCCATTCATTAAGTGAGATGGGGTTTTGTTTTATCTTCCTTCCCATTGTGATCTTTGCAGTACGGTGGTGATTTTTATGTGTGTGGTGAGAGCCTAGAAGAACTACATGGCTGTGGGGCACAGTGGAATAGCTGCACAATTCTCTCAGTTCAGTGGACTTTTTGATTCCAAAATCTACTCACCGTTACTCCAACTGCTGATCTCTGGTCTTGCCTGTTTTGAGTCCAAGCATTTCTCTGGGTGTAAGAACCTAAGTTTCAAATGTAGACTGAGACTAAGGCCCTGCTTGAATTGCCTGAGAGGTGTAGCCAGATATAGGCAAAAGGATATTGGCTTGGGACTTTGAATTCATCTTCACTGTTGACTGTCCTGTACCTTTCAGTTTGTACATTACAGCTGCCCCACAACTGCCTGTGTGGCCAAGTCACAGGCGCTCCTGTCTCATTTAGCCTCACCCCTGCACACTCCTTAAAAGCTAAAGTCCATATCCCCTGAGCTTAGCGACTCATATGAGTCTGAGCCTCACCCACAGCTCTCAGTTCTGCCAAAGGACCAAGTTGGGGCACCACTCACTACCAAACCTATCTCTGGAAACACTGCTTTTCAGTTGCTTCCAGAACTGCCTCTGTTTATTAAGACCACCCTGCCACAAAGTTTTTTCTTTTCCAAAAGTATCCTTAGTATCTTGATTTTTTGATCTGGTGACCAGCCTTTGCTTCTTCTCCTGGTGTCTGCTGTCACTTTGCCAGGTTTGGTTGTTTTGAGAATTTCATGCTCTGAGTCACATGGGGACAAGTGTTAGTATCTCCAGCTCCTCTTGTCTGCTGCTTGCAGTCTCTCCTCCCTATATTACAATTTCTAATTAGCATTAAATATCTATTTTATGTACCTTTTGGCTATCTGTATTTCTTAATTGGAAGACTTCATGTTCATTCCTTCACCCTATTTTTTCACGTGTTCAAATGTTTTTTCTTATTAAGCTATACCAGTGCCCATGTTAATCTCGTCTCCCTATTTTTTTTCATGAGTTCAAATGCTTTTTTCCTTATATTATACCAGTGCCTTCTTTACCTTAAATATTAACTCCTGATCATATAGATATTGGGTGAATAATTGCTCAAAATTCTATACAGTATCAATCTTCAGGTAGATGCAAATCAAAACAATAATGCAATATCATTTCACACCACAGAGACTAAAACACATCAAAGAACAAGAACAACAGAGCTGGTACAGATGAAGAAAGTAAATATCATTCGCTTCTGGTGGAATATGTACCTGCCCAAACTTTTGGAAAAACAATATTTCTCAAAACACTAGAAACCGAGCTTACATTTGGCCAGATATATTATACCGGGGAATATATATTATGGGCCCTGAAAGACAATGCACAAAAGTCATCAGCATGTCTATGTTCATCATTGCAGTATTACTTACAAGAGTCATAATCTGGAAGAAAAACTGTGTCAGAGAACAGATAACTGGATACAAAAATTTTAGTACATCTACAAATATAATGATATGCTGCTATTAGAAAAATTAAAATCATGAAACTTGTTTATTCATGGATGGTTATGGAGGGTATTGGGCTGAACAAAAATGAACCAGAGGGATAGGGATAGATATAAACAAAACAAAAAAAAAGAGAGAGAAGAAAAAGGTCTGCCATAGAGAGGAATGGAGGAGTATAGTAGAAAAGGGGAAGGGAAACCAAGGACATTTGCAGCATGAAACATGCACTGGTAGAGGGATGGTTTTGAACATTGTGTGACTAAATCTTAATAATGAACAACTTTGTAACTATCTGATGGTGATTCAATTAAAATATGTGTTAAAAATATTTAGAGAGTTTCTTTCACCAATACTGACAGATAATCAAAGTTCCTTTCAAATCTATTAAAGAAATTTCTTTGATGTTTTCTCGAATTGTTTTGGGGTTCATCCTGGGTTTTCCTGAGTACAAAACTAACTCAAATTTGAAACTAATGTTTAAAATTAGAACTTCTTAGATTGATGCTTACTCTTTAGCTTATTATCTTTAATCTTTGATGATAATTGATTGAAAGATTGAATCAATCATTTGAAGAGTCATGTTCTCTAGGAGATTGGTTGAGGTTTGCTTCCCACCGAGCTTCCAGACAGGAAAAGCAGTTCCTATTCCCCTGTCCAATTAGGACAGGGGGGACAGTTCCAGTTGTAAAGATAGGCAGGAAATAATTCACACAGTGAAGAGGTACAAGAATGGGTTCAGGAAATTCAGTGCTTAAGCAAGGAATTCAAACCACCTAAGCTTTCTACTCCTAAGAAGGAGCGTTGCTCAGTGGAAGAAGATCATAGAATGAATCCCTGCCTTCCTCAGACCCCTGATTTTATTGACAAGAATCAGGTCCCACCCTAGGGTGGGAGCAGAATACCAAGTAAAAAATAATCCAATATATTATCATGAGATCACACTCTAGGGTGGAGTACAATTATTGATTAGAGTACTTATTCTCTGAAAACCTACATTTTTAGGTTTCTTTCACTCTTTTTCCTTTGTGAATATTGCTAAGGGTTTTAATAATTTGAGCACTATTAGCAAATCTCATTCTTCTCATTTGGGACTTCATATTAGTCTTAATGCTGTTAATATATAGATTAAGCTATCTCCCATCCTTGGAGATTGATGACAGATACAATTATGATGGCTATACTGGGAATAATTGTTTACAGATGTTCTCAAATTATAGGTTAAAGGTGGAAATTAGATGTTTTTTTTCGGCCACCCACTCTTCATTCCCTGGAAATAGGTGTGTGGTGGTGCTGTGTACCCTTGCTGTAGGTACGTCACTTCCTAAGTCAGTTGTTCATCTGATTTAAATGACTTCCATTTGCTCTTTCAAAGAATGATAGAATACTGTGTTCACAGTACTCAGGAAATCAGCCTTAAATTTTAACCTACAAAGAAAAATCCAGTGGGCTTGGCATGAACAACTAGTCATCCACTTATTATAAATAACAACCTCCATTGCTAGTAAGACATTAAAATTGCACAATGACTAATTTATTTTTAATTAGCTAGCACAGGTGAGGGAAAGTGGACTTGACTTGGTAATTGGTAAGTCGAGGTTATAGATACATTATGTTCACATCTTCATCTATTTAACTTTGTCTTATAAAATATTAAAAATAAAAGGTTTGATGTTATTTTAACCCCTCATAAAGCTTTCTGTTTTCATAAGGAGAAAACAAAGAAATTCCACAGGTAATTCTTCTTAGTTATTTAAATAATGAAGTAATATTTTCTTGGACATTCAGTTGAGAACAGTGGATTATGGTAAGAAATTCCTTTAGTTATGCATTTATTTTTCTAACTGAGTTCATTTCAATCCTCAGCAGGGAAAAAAGAGTAGGTTTGAGATGAGGAAAAGACAAAAGAAGAGTTGTGTTGATGAGTCATTACTGAGAGAGTAAAAATGCTTGTAAATGTAGGTTTTAGCATAACTTGCCAGTCAAATATAAGAAAATTTTTCCTTTGTTTTAGTTGAAATTTCTTTATTTGAATAAACTAGGAGAAGTTATCTAAAAAAATTTTATAGAAGTGTCAAGAGACTATTAACAAGTATACATTAAATATAAATAATATCTCTAGAGAAGTAGAATAAATACAAATATTCATTTTCAATGGCATATTTTAATACAATTTTCCTCTTCAAGAAAAACATTGAAAACATATTGAAAATCTGAAATTTCTTTTCTATCTTTGAATTCTGATAGTAAATTTTTTACCTAATTTAATCAGTTATATTTTAACCATATTTTATTAAAAGCAGTTCAGCAATAAAGTTGGCTACAACTTTTTAAACCTGATTAATATAGTAAATGAATAAGGAACATATCTTGCTTATAGTGAACCCAGGTTCAATTCCCAGCACCCCATATCATTTTTAGCTCTGCCAAAAGAGATCTCTGAGCACAAAGTCAAGAATAAATTCTAGGCACTTTTAGAGATGGCATTAAAAAATCTAGATAATATTATTTTCCTGACAAATAACTTGCCAATACCTAAAAAATATATCATGTCCTTCCAAGTATCTGACAAAAATTATTACCATTTTAATATATCATTAGCTTTGAATTTTATGGTATTTTATCACTATTAATTTCTAAATATCAAGTGTACAATTATAGTTGTGATAATTGAGTGAATTCAATTGTACACCTTCATTTCATTTTCTTTTTTTGGACTTTGGGCCACACTAGGTGACACTCAGGCATTACTCCTGGCTATGCTCAGAAATCGCTCCTGGTTTGGGGGACCATATGGAACACTGGGGGATTGAATCACAGCCTGTCCTAGATTAGTGCATGTAAAGCAAATACCCTACCACACAGCTCAGCACCGATTCCCTTTTCTTTAATTTGCTTTTTGTTTTTGTTTTGGGGCCATACCTAGAGGTACTCAGGGGTTACTCCTTGCTTTCAGTTCAGAAATTACTGTTGGCAGGCTCAGAAGACCATATCAGATGCCAGGTATCAATCCTGGATCAACCATACGCAAGGAAAATCCCCTATTAATTGTGCCTTTGCTTCGACTTCTCATTCCCCTTTTATTTATTTATTTGCTTGTTTGTTTATTTGTTTGTTTGTTGGTTGGTTTTTGTGTCACACCCGACGACACTCAGGGGTTACTCCTGGCTCACTGCTCAGAAATCTCTCCTGACAGGCTCGAGGGAACCATATGGGATGCCGAGCTTTGAACCACTGTCCTTCTACAAGCAAAGCAAATACCCTACCTCCATGCCATCTCTCTGGCCCCATAATTGCCCCGATAAAGAAAGAAAAATGAAAGAAAGATAACAAGCACAGGAATATTGAAACATCTTTGGTTATTTGAAATCTCTAATGAAATATGCAGTACCTAATATTTTTCAAAAATGTTTCTAATTTGAACTTGATCAATTCCTGAATTCAAGACATTAAATTTTTAAGATCTATAAGTCTATAATCTATAAGTCTATGTGTATATATAAGTATGTAGACTATAGGAAATTTTTATACCAAATATTGAATCTTCCTGGTAATATAAGTGAGTAGAAACATTAAAAAAGACTTTGTGTATGTTTATGTGTGTTTATATGTGTGTGTGCATGGAATTTTGAAAAATTAAGCAAAATCACAATATTAAGATCAATTATAACTAAACTTCATATTCTTTGTATCCACCACATTTTTCAAAATAGATTTTATTTCTTTTATACCAAAGATTTTATTGCCCTTTTTTTTTTTGTATCTGGGTTCAATTTTATTTTATTTTTATTTTAGGAACCATCTCTACATTTCATTCCATCTCCACACCCTGTATCGAAGTGACAGCTTCCCTCCACCATGGCTTTTATAAATTGGCTGTTTGACTTGCATTACTAATGAATTTCATGTTTTCTCTCAGATTTTGACCAATGATCCATGGAGATACCATTACTTATCTCAATAAAGACACATGGAATGAAGCCAGGCTACTTACTTAACCGACTTGAAAAGGATTCAGACACAAAATGTTACAGAGGCTACCATTAGAGAGAACAACTGTCCATCTAAGTTCAGTCTCAACTCTGGGGCATTTAAATTTGGGAATAATGGTTTAAGTAACTCATTCTTTATTATAATACATTTTGGGTGCCAGAGAGTCAGTATAGTGGGTATCTTACATAAGAAATTAAATGATATGGTAAAATTTGCCTATTAGAAAATGTGTTATAGTGACAATAAAAGTGATGAATTGCAGGATAAAGATGATTATTAATTTTCATTAGAAGGATAAATAAGGAGTATTTTATAAAACTTAATTATAATTTAATTATATTTTATAAAACTCAATTAAAAGCAATTTTAATTAAAATGTGAAAGTGCATATTAATAATATCTTTTTTTTTTTTTTGGTTCAAGTGATGCTCAGGGATCACTCCTGGCCATGTGCTCAGAAATTGCTCCTGGGTTGGGGACCACAATGAAATCCGGGGGATCGAACTGTGGTCTGTCCTCAGTTAGCCACATGCAAAGCAAATGCCCTACCACTTGCACCACTGCTTTGGCCCCAATATTACAGATATTTTAAAGTAGAATTTATAATACTTGTTCTTGGTTGTGTTAATTGTTTGGGAAGTCAAAACGTCAAAAATGATCTATTGACTTATATATGGCAAATTCTAGAGAACATTTTATGAAAATATATGCTGTTATTGCATAAGTAAGATCTTTATTTTATGTTTTAACAAATATTTTTGTTGATATTATTATGTGAAAAACAAATAAATAACATCTTTCTCCATAGCCATAAATAAGAAAACTACACAATTTTACTCAGATGTTTTGGAGACTCTCTTTGCAATATTTACTTGACAAACTCCAAGAGAGTTGCTTCCAAAGTGAACATGCAAGTGTGACAATAAATATCATGTTATGATTCTTTAGTATTAGCCTGTGCACACCAAAAATATAGTTTATAATTTTCTTGTATACATGCAAGACAGGTAAGGTAAAAACTAGAGTTCAGAGACTGCATAAAAAAAGAAAAGTTGTGTCTTTTAAATTTATATGAGTCCATTGCTTACCCAGAATTTTTTTTGGGGGGTGGAGATTTTGGTCCCATTGACATTCTAAGGATTCACCCAGCAGTTTTAGTTAAAGAATATGTCAAAATCATCAAATCTAGAATATTTTTATATCTATTAATTGAATAAAATTTTGTAAATGCCTCATGACACTATTACAAAATAATTTGGATTTTATGTAAAAGAATAAGAAATTAGATTGCTTAGACTGAGATAATTTCTTATCATGCTATTATTTGTTTATTTAGTAAAAGTCCTGAATTATAAGATTTCTTTTGAACTTTCATGTGATATGTCTACATAAAAAATAAATTTTTACCTTGTATTTGTTTGAATGTTTACTAATGAGCACAGAGTAGAGATTATATTTAATCTTTACCTAGTATTATAAGCTAAGTATTCTGGGTTTAAGACAAATCACATAATTTTAAGATTTAGAAACACAAATTCTGGAGAAGAGATAAAAGCATATAGGGTAACTTACAAACGTGTATGCATAAGTGCCATAAACTCATGCATGTTCAGATTATGGGTGTTGGAACAACTACCAAATATTCTAGGAAAATTTACTAAGAGTGTTAGAAAAATTAATTCTAAAATGAAAAGTAGAACTTCCCCATATTTGATAAGAAAAGAAAGTCTCCTGATGGAATAAGTAATATATTTACATCTGGATCTGTGTAACTATAGAGGACATTTTTAGAAGTTTAAGTAATTTTCTAAATTGAAATAAAATATAGATCAGCAGTACACGAATATTAAAAAGTTAAACGAGCCATCATAATGATGGGCATCAAAGGCCAAGGTAAAGATTCAAGCATTTACCTTTTAAGCAATTGAAAGCTGTTGAAGCAGGGAATGATTTTATGATATTTGTGTATTAAAATGTTACCCTTTATGTTGAACATAAATTAGAAATGAAGGAAGATCAGATACAAGTTGACTAGCTGGGAGTCTGTTGTAAAAGTTCAGAAGAGAAATGAAAAGGCCACGAACAAAAGCAATTACAGTTGGGATGGAAACATGGTCATAAATGTGTTCACTGAAAAAAAGAGGCCATCTATTAAAAAGCAAACAAACAAACAAAAAATAAAGATAAAGATAGATGTGTTATACATCTGAAAGGGCAGAATTAAATAGGACAGTATTACAACCTTCTATTGGTGACAAAACTGCTTCCTCCCTCAGAGGCAAAGCACATTTTAGATCTGCACAAAATTTCCTAGTTTCTTTTCCAGTTTGTGGCGGCAATGTTACTGAGTTCTAGCCAATTAAATGTAAGAATCAGTGACATGAGTCTCTTCTTCACCGGGACATGCAATATTCAGTAAGATTTTTTTACTCCACAGAATTGACATCGTGATATTGGAGACATGTATTAAAAACCATAAAAATGTAAGAACAATATTGCATCCCTAGATAACCATTTGAAAAAATGAAAATTTCCCCAATGAAAAAATTTAGTTTTTATTTTATGTTAATAAAACATAAACATGTGGCCTTGCTTTTTGGGCAGTCAACATATTTCTATTCACACAGACCTTTCCTAAATAAATTATAAATGACATCACCATGCTTTGTTTTTTTGTCTGTATATTTACTATCTTATTTCTAAAATAATAAGTAACTATTCCTATCATTTATTAATATAGAAATACTAACATAGCACATAACTGATATACATAGAGTATCCTTAAAAACTTTTACATTTAAAAAATAATGATACCTTTTTTGGCAATAATAACAATATTCAACCTGCTGATATGATATATTTTATTAAGAAAGTAAAGGTTTCTGTATGGTAGAATAATGTTTCTTTGTTTAGATAAAGTCATTTACTTATTCAAATTTGTGGCAGGATTTATATTGCTATCTACAAATAGATATCGATAGTTAAAGAGATTTTATAGCTTTTTGACATACAATATATTGTGCAGGTTTTAAGGGCTCTAGAAAATATATGGACTAAGATAATTGAAAAACTTACACTTGTAAAATTGTTTTGTAAAGTACAGTCCTCAGATTAATATGTAGTCTTGCTTATTTAGGTACATGGTATAAGACAGACAAGATTTTCTTTTTCTTTTTCTTTTTCTTTTTTTTGGGGGGTGGCCACACCCGTTGACGCTCAGGGGTTACTCCTGGCTATGCGCTCAGAAGTTGCTCCTGGCTTGGGGGACCATATGGGACACCGGGGGATCGAACCACGGTCCGTCCAAGGCTAGCGCAGGCAAGGCAGGCACCTTACCTCTTGCGCCACCGCCCGGCCCCATGTTTTTCATTTGATAGAACAATCCTGTTGCAGAAGTGAGCCACCAAGAGCTAATTTCAAAAGGAAAAAGAAAGTGATAATTATATCTTATTATGGGAGATACTTTAAGGAATAATTGATTTGAATGTTTCTAGTATGTAATACTATTTTATTCTTATTTGGAAATAGATTGCCTGAGATATGCACACACTTCCCTGATGACATGACTCATACAATAGTTGTTTTAGTGTGCATTGGTTTTACAAAGTACTTATAATTTACTAGTCAGTAGTTTAGATAAGAAACTGAAATCTTGTTGCCAACCAGGTCTCCAAGGAAGGCATTAATTAATCAATAAAACCATTAAATCACAGATATGTACATGTCCATTTAATAAACATAATAAAATAGGGGCCAGAGAGATAGCATGGAGGTAAGGCATTTGCCTTGCATGCAGAAGGATGGTGGTTCAAATCCCGGCATACCATATGGTCCCAACCCCGAGCCTGCCAGGAGCCATTTCTGAGCATAGAGCCAGGAGTAACCCCTGAGCGCTGCCGGGTATGAACCAAAAACCAAATAAATAAATAAATAAATAAATAAATAAATAAATAAATAAATAAATAAATAAAACAAATAAATAAATAAAATATTTGATATTTTTAGAAAACAATATGGATGTTTCTCAAAGAACTAGAAATTGAGTTTCCTTATGATCCTTATATTTTAATGTAAATAGTGAACGAAAAACAAATATTTTTCTTATATATATTGTAGATAAGATTTATTCACATATAGAAATTCCCACATTTTATTCTTAAATAGTTATGATGTTTTGAAATATACATAATTGAATTTTCAGAAAAGAAAGGGGTCAGATAGACAGTACAAGGTTCAGGTAATTTTTCATTTTAAAAATCAAATAATTAAAAATAAATACTAAAATAATAAATAATAATATAAAATAATGAATAATAAAATATAATAATTCAAAAAATATTTGGTTCTGAACTGCTTCTGAAGCAGCAATTTACAAAATGTGACATTTTTTATTGGGAAAGTTATAAAAATTTGTTGTTAGAGGTAGAAAAGGAAATGTAATTAAAGGTTAAATTTTGACACACATTTTATTTTAACTAAAAGAATATGTAATTTGTACACTAGTCACCTAAGCACTTCCTACTTTAAGGCAGTGCAAATTGTTAGTAAATCAAATTACCGGGTAACAAAACTGCATCTGGTAGAGCAACCTGGAGGGTAGCTAATATTGCACCACTGGACTTTGCTGGGAAGTTATCTAAAGTTCCTCTTTGTAGCCTTGCCACTAAAAGACTAAAACAGGAAGAGGTGAAACGAAAGCATTAAACATAAGCATATATGGGTGTATTTAAATGTTTCCTTTGTATCTGAAAGTGCTAACTACAGCTCATTTAAAATAAAGCAACTTTGGGGTTTTAGTTTCTATATTTGAACATTTTACTTTTGCATGTGGTTTTTATAAAATGAAGCTTTAGACCATTGATGCTTTAAGGAATGTCTGATGCACATGATTTATATTTAGAAATCAAGCTAGTGTTGGATTTACATTGAGTTCAGATACCAATTTAAAATAATTTGTGCTCTTGTTAAAATACCAGGGGAAGCTTTAATTTCTGATTATGTCTAAGTAATGAATTTATTTAATAATGTCATTTTTTAATAATTGTCTTTATTTAAACACCGTGATTACAAACATGATTATAGTTGTATGATTACAGTCATGTAAAGAACACCCCCCTTCACCAGTGCAACATTCCCACCACCAATTTCCCAGATCTCCCTCCTCCCTACTCCCCCATACCTGTACTTGAGACAGGCTTTCCAGTTCCCTCATTTATTCACATTGTTATGATAGTTTTCAGTGTAGTCATCTCTCCAACAGCACTCATCACTCTATGTGATGAGCTTCATGTCATGAGCTGCACCTACCAGCCCTCATCTCTCTTGTCTTTGAGATACTGTTAAAAATATCTTTCATTTTTCTAATTTTTAATATGAGTGACAATTTTGAATTATATGGTCAAACTCAAGGAAGTGATGTGAATAATATTACACTATAAAAAAAAAGTCTTGGTCACTTCATATTTGAAGACATATTTTTTTATCTATGGCCATTTCTCTCTTGCATAGGAAATTTAAAATGGGTAAAGCATAATCATTATTAGAACTGTTTACCTATTGATTATCACTGTGATTTATTTTAATGTAAATAGTGAATGAAAAACAAATATTTTTATATGTATTGTAGATAATATATCAAAATTCCAACATTTTATTTTTTATTAAATAGTTACGATGTTTTGAAGTATACATAATTGAATTTTCAGTAAAGAAAGGGGTCAGATAGACAGTACAAGGTTTAGGTACTTGTCTTGCTCAAGGCAGACCCTGGTTTAATTAATAGCACCTTATATGTTCCTCTGAGCACCCTCAATAGGTAGTCTTGAGCACATGACCAATATTAGGCCATGAAAACCTCTAGGTGTGCATTCAAAACAAATAAACAAAAAAAAACTTAAACAAAAAATAGCATTCCAAATGAATCTTTAGAGGCATAATGGATCAGAATTTTTTATGAGTACGGTAAATACATTATTTAAGCACCCTGGTTACAAAATGGTTCATGCTTGAGTTTCAGTCATACAATGTACACCACCAATGACCTGTATATTCATTAATTATTTACTAACACGAATTTCCTATCACCAATGTCCCCAGTTTACTTCCTCACTCTCCTCCTCCTTCTTCTGGGGCAGGCATCTTACTTCCCCCTTTTGTTCTCACTCTCTTTTCTTTTTTGAAGCTATGGTTTGCACTATTGTTAATGAGGAAGTGCAATGCATGCCAATTTATCCCCTTTCAGTATCCAGTTCTTGTCCAGAATTATCAGCTCTGATAATTATGATAACTATCCTTATCATAGTGGATCACTACCTTAACTAAATTCACCGCTCTGTGTCAAACTTCTGACCACCAACTTCTGGTCTTCTTGATTCTCATTTCTATTGTCTCTTAGTACTTTTACAATATATTTTTTAATTTTGGGGGGTCACACCCAGCAGCGCCCAGGGGTTACTCCTGGTTCCAAGCTCAGAAATCGCTCCTGGCAGGCTCGGGGGACCATATGGGATGCCGGGATTTGAACCAATGACCTTCTGCATGAAAGGCAAACACTTCCTCTCCACGCTATCTCTCTGGCCCCTATTATTACTATTAATATATTTTTAAATAATATCTTTATTTAAGTACCATGATTCAAACATGTTTATAGTCGCATTTCAGTTATAAAAGAACACCCATTCACCAGTGCTGCCTTCCCACCACCATTGTACCCCGTCTCCCTCCTCATCCACACCCTGCCTGTATTCGAGACAGTTATTCTATTTCTCTCACTCACTACCATTGTTACCAGCAGTAAAAAGGGTTCCTTTCTCTCCACATCCCTGCCAGCACTAATTGTTCTTGTTTGTTTTTTTTTTCTTGTTATGTTAGTACCTTGTATATTTTAGATATTAGCCCTTATCTGATGGGTATTGGTTGAAGAGTTTCTTCCATTCTGTGGGTGGCTTTGTATCCTACTCATATTCTCTTTGAGTTGTAGAAGCTTCTCAGTTTAATTTAGTCCCATTTGTTTATCTCTGCTTCCATTTGTTTGGACAATGGTGTTTCCTCCTTGAAGATGACTTTAGTCTTAATATTATGGGGAGTTATACTTACGTGTTCTTCTAAATACCTTATTGTTCTGGGTATGCCATCAGGGTCTTTTATCATTTGGATATGACCTTTGTGCATGGTGTTAGATAAAGGTCTGAGTTGACTTTTTTGCATGTGGCTAACCGGTTGTCACAACACCACTTGTTGAAGAGGCTTTCCTTGCTTCATTCTGTGTTTCTTGCTTCTTTATCAAATATATGGAAAACATTCTCTGAATATTCAAGTGTATTCCATTGATCTGAGGATCTGTATTTATTTCCACATTATGCTATTTTAATGACTCTTGCTTTAGACTACAATATAAAGTTGGAGAAGGTGATGCCTTTCTTCTTCTTTTTTCCTAAAATTTTACTTTAGATATTTATGGGTTTTTGTTCCAAATGTATTTCAGGAAAGTTTGATCTACTTCTTTGAAGATTTCATAGGTATTCTTAGAGTAATTGCATTAAATCTGTACAATACTTTGGGAAGTATTGACATTTTAATGTTAATCCATCCAATTAATGTGTCTTCTTTTTCTTGTGTCTGCTTTCATTTCTTGAAGCAGTGTTTTGTAGTTTTCTTTGTATAGGTCCTTCACCTCTTTAGTTAAGTTGACTCCAAGAATTTGAGTTTCTGTGGCACTATTGAGAATAAGATTGCTTTTTAATGTCAATTTTTTCTCTACCATTATTTGTGTATAAGAAGGCCATTAATTTTTGTGTGTTAATTTTGTAGTTTGCCATTTTATATATGAATTTATTATTTTGAGAAAAATTTTGGTAGAGTCTTTAGGGTTTTCTAAATATAGTATGATATCATCTGCAAACAGTGAAAGCTTGATCTTTTCCTTTCATGTCTGGATGCCCTTGATTTCCTTTTATTGCCTGATTGCTATGGCAAGTATTTTCAGTACTATGTTAAATAGGAGTGGTGAGAGGGAACAGCCTTGTCTTGACCAGAAATATTATTGAAAATAATATTTGCCATTGGTTTATGGTAAATGGCCTTGACTAAATTGAGAAAAGTTCCTTCCATTCCCATCATTAGCAGGTATTGAAACTTATTGAATACTTTCTCTGCATCTTTTGATATGATCATATGGTTTTATTTTTCTTTTGTTAATATGGTGCATTATGTTAATTTATTTGAGTATGTTAGTCCATTGTTGCATCTCTGGAATGAAATCTAATTAGTCATGTTGAATGACCTTGTTGAGGTGTTGGATCCTATTTGCAAGGACTTTGTTGAGGATCTTTGCATCTTTGCATATTCAATGATATTTGTCTGTAGTTTATTTTGTTGTTGTTATTTTGTTTTGTTTTTCTGCAATATCTCTCTCCTTTTGGTATCATAGTGATATTTGCTTCATAAAAGCTATTTATTAGTGATTTTGTTTCTTCAATTTCCTGAAAGAATCTGAAAAGAATTTGTAGTAGGTCCTCTTCAATGGTTTGAAAGAATTTGTTAGTGATGGAGCCAAAGAGATAGCATCGAGGTAAGGTGTTTGCGTTTTATGCAGAAGGACGGTGGTTGGAATCCCTGTATCCCATATGGTCCCCTGTGCCTGCCAGGGGAGATTTCTGAGCATAGAGCCAGGATTAATGCCTGAGCACTGCCTGGTATGACTCACCCCCTAAAAAATTAAAAATAAAAAAAAATAAAAAGAACTTGTTAGTGAATCCATTTGGTCATGGGAGTTCAGTTTCTCTGAACTCCTTATCTGGAGGCTAAATAAGTGGCTGGCACTATTCAGGTCATGAGAGATGCCATCTTCATTCTCTAATTATGGTGCTGGCTTGCGTTTTTTCCACATTGTCACACTTTTAGTGTGATGTTTTCTGCGTGTTTTGCTGGAGATCATTTACTAGGAGATATGTGCATCTGCACAACAAAGCAGAATGGCTAGGTTCCTCTGTCTCTGCCCTTCCTGGTTGAGGCCAACTCACCTACATTGCCCTGGTTTCTACAGGTCCTTCTGGGCCAGGTTGGTCCAGCACTAACAGCCATGGATTTTGAATGGGAACTGCATTGAAAAGCATGTGGCAGGGATCCCATTATTATCCCATTATTATATCCATTATTATTTTTCTTATATCCCACAAATGAGTGAGGGTATTCTATATCTATTTCTCTTCCTCTAACTCATTTCACTCAGTGTAATTATTTCCATAAATATAATTATAAGCAAATTTCTTTACTTCATTTTCATAACATATGCATAGCATTCCATTGTGTAGATAAGGGGTCTCAAACTCAATTTACCTGGGGGCCGCAGGAGGCAAATTCGGGGTGAGGCAGGGCTGCATGAGGAATTTCGCTTACCAAATATTCGCAATAAAAAATCGCATTAGTAAGAAAATAATCACAAAAAAATTGCATTAAACATTTGCATACCCTGAACAAAACTGCTCACTGTATGTGAATGTTTAATGCGATTTTTTTTTACTAAGGCGATTTTTTTTTATTTTGATCATAGTGACTTACATATCTTTCACATTAGTATTTTAGGTACATATTAATATTGAATCAGGGGAATACCCACCACCAAATTTGTCCTCCTCCCTTACCCATTCCCTTTCTGCCACCCATATTCCCCACCATCACCCCCCAGGCTGCTAGAGTAGGTTGTCCCCTCTTTGTCTAGCTTACTATCAGTGATCATACATCTGTTTGGTCCTTGTGCCCTCTCTTGTTTCTCCCTCTATTTGAGAGGCTAACCTAGATAAATCGAGTTATGTGGTTTTGTTTGAGGGAAAGAAAGGCAATAGAATGGGCTAAAGATTAAGCAAAAAATTTTTAAATAAATAAATAAATAAATAAATAAATAAATTTAAAAAAATATGCTGAAAATGGACAGAGTCCTTCTAGTGGCTATCAGCCTCAGTTTGAGAGAGGACATGGAAAAGGTAATTGAAACACCATAACAATACAAAAATAAATGTCAAATTAAATATCCAGTGAGTCCTACAGCAATAAAGAGAAGCATCACACAATAGTCTTGATTCTGAATTAAAATAATGCCAGAGTGCAAAAAGAAAGCGAAAGATAAGATAAAATAATATAAAATAAATAAGGAGACATCAACTTCAATATGTATACCAAAAGAAAGACGTCAAAAAACAATTAATCAATAAATATATATGTAGAAAAATGATTATTTTGTGCTTTTTCTTATTCCCCTGCATAGGCACAGTAATTATTGGGGATATTATAGAGGAAATTCCCTTGGACTAGGAGATATAAGGGTTTCTCCATCCCTGAAGTATACTGTCATGGGATTAACTCTGGACTCCTTGCATGATCATTTTCTCTCCCCTCGGTGCTTTTGTGGTGTATGAAAGACTTCTGCTTTGTCATGGATGGTAAAATCAGTCCTCTGATCTTGGTGACTATGAAGCTCAAGGAATGGAGCTTATGATGAAGGCTTTCTTTGTGGTTCTAGTAGTTCTGCTTCTTCAGTGTAGATTTAATTAATCTTCTATAGTTGGTGTTCTTGATCATTATGTTGCTCCTAGGATGGAGCCGGGGCAGAGTTTTTCATTATGTTTCTGGAAGACCTGTTTGTTCACTTGCAGTTGTCTCAGTCAGACCTCTGGAATTGGAGATCTTGTTTTTTGAACAGATTGTAGACCAAAAGCTAGGTTAGAGCTTTTTGTCGTTGTTGTTGTTGGTCCTGGGATGGGTACTGTCTAGTCCTGGTTGTAATAACCAGTCATCTGTATATAGCAATCTTGGTTTTTGCACAGATCAAAGGGTGACATGTCTTCTGATTTTGTCTTATCATTGGCTGGTGAGGAAGGATAACTTGCTCTTAGATCTAGTTGTCCCCATTTCCTTGTTGTCAGGTTAATAATTTAGAACTGGTGTACATTGGCCTCAGAGCAGTATTATGAATGCCCTGGAGGGGACTTGGTTCCTGGAGCTGTTGTGGAGAACTCTGTCGTTTCTATATCTGGGATAGTAGAGTATTAAAGTCTCCTACTATTAGCACATTTCCCTTCATGTGTTTCTCCAGGTTAGTGAGCAACTGCCTCACATATTTTTCTGACTCTGCATTAGGTGCATAAATATTGATCAGGGTTAGTAACTCTTGATCTAGTGTACCTCTGATAAGTATGTAATGACCGTCTTTGTCTCTGATCACTTTCTTGAGGTTGAATGCAATTTGTCTGATATAAGAATGGCTGTCCCTGCTCTTTTTTGTTTTCCATTGGCCTGAAAGATTAATTTCCATCCTTTTATTCTAAGCCTATGCCTGTCCTGTACTTGTAAGTGTGTTTCTTGCAGGCAGCAGAAGTCCAGTTTATGTTTTCTAATTCAGTTCTCTACTATGTGTCTTTTAATGGGAGAGTTTAGTCCGTTAACATTTAGGGAGATTATCGACAGAGAGGGCTGTTGTGCAGTTTTCTTCTGTAGGGTGGTTGTTGTTACAATCGGGGGTTTGGATTGTGTAGTTCGTCTCTGACTAGGTCATTTAGAATCAATTTTGTTTGCACAAATAATGCAAGATCTTTTTTTTTTTTTTGAGAATGTTTTTAGGCTACCATCCCATATGAATGAGAGTTTTGTACCCTAGGTTGGAAATTTCTTTCATTCAGTCATTTAAATATTTCATTCCACTGTCTTCTTGCTTGAATTGTTTCAAATGGGAGATCTGGTTTGATTCTTGTGTCTCTTCCTTTGTACTTGAGATTCCTTTTTCCCTTATTGTTTTAAGGAGTTCATCTTTCTCTTTCTCTTTTTTTTTGTTATTTGGATTATTATATGTCTTGTTGTTGGTTTATTAAGGTCTATTTTATTAGGGATTCTTTTCACCTCCTGAATTTGCATGGAGTCTTCTTTCCAAAGGGTGGGAAAGTTTTTGCTATTATTTCCCTAACTCCTTGTTCTTCCCCTTTCCCTGTTTCCTCTCCTTCTGGTATACCTACTCTTCTTAGATTATTTCTTTTGTCTTTGTTCATTAAGTACTGGACTTTTCCTTCCAGTGCCTTGCCTCTTAATTCCTTGTTGGTTTCCTGGTCATTTTTGTTTGCAGTTTTCCTTCAAGTACTACTATGTGCTTTTCTAGCTCTGTGATTCTACTTGTCTAGCTTTTTACGGTGTTTGTCTGTTAATTCCTTTAATTGCTTTTGTATAGAGTCTCTCATATTCTGTATCAGATCTTCTTTAATTTGGCTAATTTGTTCCTCCATGGATTTCTTGTACTCGGTGGCTAGCGATTCTCTCATTTCCTGTACCAGGGCTTGCATTTCCTTTATCATGGCTGCTTTTAAATCTTCATCTCTTGGATCTGAGCATTTTTGTGGACTTGGAAACTTAGTTGGAGTTCTCTCTGTATCTCCAGCTGTTAGGGTCCTCCTCAGTTTACCCATGTTTTTATGCATTTATTGGTGTGGCTTGGAGAGCATTGCCTTCCAATTTTGGCCTGTTTTTGCTCCCTGTGGTGTGGGGCTGGGTCCCTTCTCTGGATTGCAGCTCTGGGTTGGGACTGTTGGGTGGGCTGGCTGAGGTTTGGTCTCTAGAGTGCCCTCTAGTGGAGCTTTATTATGTTGTTGCCTCCTCTTGTTGCCAGCCAGTGCAGTACCACACCTGGCCACAATGGTGGAGGGCACTGTTGAGCCTGGCTCCCTTGTCCTCCTCCCTTATGTGGAAGTAAGCGGAGCTCTGTCCCCCTCCAGGCCCCCTCCAAAGCCCCTTTCTCCTGTGGCTCCTATCCCATCCCAGGGGTGCAGAGATGTGGTGGGGCAGGGGTGGAGACAGAGGAAGGTCCCCTACGGCCTGGAAGCCTCAGGGATACAATCGGGAGAGGGGCTTACGTCAGCAGGCGCCAGAAGCCTCAGAGACATGATCGGGGAGGGGTGGAGACGGGGGGGGGGGGGGGTCCCCTGTGTTAGCAGGCACTGGAAGCCTCAGAGACACAATCGGGAGAAGGGCGGAGATGGGGGGAAAGTCCCCTACCATCAGCAGCCGCCAGAAGCCTCCCTAATGTGATTTTTATTGTGACTATTAGGTAAGTGAATAAGCACGAATACTGCGATATTTTATGGCCGGCAGCATGGCCGCAAGTTTGAGACCCCTGGTGTAGATGCACCACAGTTTCTGTAGCCTCTCATTTGTTGTCAAGCTCCTTTTTTTTTCCCCCTGATTCTGGCATTGTATACAGTGCTGGGATGAACATAGGAGTGCAAAAGGAAGTTTTTATTGTGCTATTCTTTTCTTGGGTAAATACCTAGGAGTGGTATTGCTAGATCATAAGTTAAGTCAATTTATAGGATTTTTATTAATGTATATCTATATTGTTTTCCAAAAAAGCTGGACCAGTCTGCATTTCAACCAACAGTAAATAAGATTCCCCTTTATTTTTAAATTTTCTAATAATTTTTATTGTGACCAAAGTGAATTACAAATCTTTCACGGTAATATTTTAGGTTCATAGTGACATTGAATCAGGGGGATTCCCACCACCAGTGTTGTCCTCTCTCCACCCCTGTTCCCAGCATGCAACTGATATCTCCCTCCTTTGCCCTCCGGAAGAGTTCTTTTTTGCCTGCATCAGTGCCAGTACTGATTGTTCCTGTTCTTCGTTATGTATTGCAGTTTCTGTAGTAAGAGATGATATCTCGTTATTGTTTTGATTTGTATCTTCCTGATAATTAATGATGGACAGCTTCTTTCCATGTATTTTTGGCCATCTATATTTCTTCTTTGAGAAAATGTCTGTTCATTATTCTCCCCATTTTGAAGGTTTTTTTTTATTCTTGATAAGTTTTATCAGTTTCATGTACATCTTAAATATTAACCCTTTATCTGATGAGTATTGGGTAAATAGCTTTTCCCCTTCCATGGGAAATGCATAATAAGCCAATGTTACAAGAACAATCAAGCCTATCTCTAAGAAAATACTTGAAAGTTAACCATAAAGTAAACGATTAAACAGTATTGTATAATTGGAGGTATTTTGGGGGGGTTGGATTTGGGGTTTGGGGCCACATCTGGTGATACTCAGGGGTCACTCCTGACTGGGGGACCATATGGAAGGCTGGAGAATTGAATCAATGTCCATCCTAGACTATTGGAGCTGTTTATGCCATATATTCTGAAAATAGGATTGATTGATTCAAAATTACTGTTTAAACACAGTATTATTTTTAATTAATTCAAAGCTTAAAACAAAAATAGAAGTAGAAACATTCAGAGCACAAGATAAGAATTTCATACTATTGTGAATTACCTTCTAAATAAGTGACATAAGTATGTATGCAAGCATATATTTAATTTACCCTAAGATTATTCATCCTGTAACTCAAAACCTTTACTAATGTATAAGAAATAGTTTATTTTCTTAACCTGATGCTGTTTTAAAGGGCAATACCCAGAAATAATGAGCCTATCTTTCCAGCTGCAGTCTACTTTTGAATCTGTTCATTTGCCAATGGCATGGTAAGTGTGATTTTACTCATACATAGAGTCCCAAACAATTAACAAAACTACACGTTTTAATTAATATTTCTAAATTTTTAGTCTACTGACAGAGTCAGGCATGTTCTTGATCACTTTAAAACCTAGATCTATTTTTTTTTCTTTTGGTTTTTGGGCCACACCCGGTGACACTCAGGGGTTACTCCTGGCTATGCGATCAGAAATAGCTCCTGGCTTGGGGAATCATATGTGATGTGGGGGATCAAACCACAGTCCTAAGCTAGCGTGGGCAAGGCAGCTGCCTTACTGCTTGTGCCACTGCAGTAGAGTGAGTGGTAGAGTGAGTTGGGAGTTTGGAACAGATACCTTATTTTCTGTACTTGGAATGAGTTGAATCTAATTGGGAGCATTTTTTATTTATTTATTTTCTTTCTTGGTTTTTAGGTCACACCCAGCAGCACTCGGGGGTTATTCCTGGCTCTACGCTCAGAAATCACTCCTGGCAGGCTCAGGGGACCATATGGGATGCCAGGATTCGAACCACCAACCTTCTGCATGCAAGGCAAGCAACGCTCTGTTTCCATGCTATCTTTTTGGCCCCTAAATAGGCACATTTTAAAGATGATTTTAGAGAGCATTTTAGAGACTCTTTAGACTGCCTCAGACCTACAGAGAAATTTGTAGGTGGGGTCCTGTATTATGTTTTTAAACTTGCCCTTCTAGTGATTTTAAATTTGGAGAACTTTTAGTTCATGAATGGGAAAGTCCAGCCTATGATTAAATTCTCTTCTTTCTTTATGTACAGCCTAGAGAACTAAGACTTATTTTTGCATTTTTAAATTCTATTTTATAACAAAGGATACTTCGTTATATAAAAATTATATAAAATTAAAATTCTGGAATCCATGAATCCTTACTAGCTATATAGCAACATTGATATGCTCATAGACTGCCCCATTATCTGCAATAATTAAATATACTACATGACTTAATTCTGAGGTATATATCTCTGAGCATAAACAAAAACAAGCCTTAAGTGTTTGTGATGAGCTCTAAAATTTTATTTTTATTTGTCTGTTCTTTGGATGGATTATTTTCTGAGTCAGAAAATCTAAGATTTCTCTGTCAGTCTCTTTTATTATCCAAAGTAGATTTATTATGGCTATTTTACAAAAGAAAAGAATGTCATTAAATGTGGTTTCTCTATTTTAAATGTGATTTTTATAAACAGTTGGCTAAAAATCAAAACATAACTGGGAGTATAATCTGGAAATACCTATCACTGAGTTAGTTGACAATCTCAAACTATGTTGTGTGTAAAATTGCCTTTCTGATTGCTGTGCAAAATAACAAATTCTTGAGTCAAATCCCAGAAGTTGAGAATTAAATCTATGTTCACCCTAGGTGACTAATTCCAGTAATTTGGAAGAAAAAAAAGTATCAAGAATTGAATATTGGAGACCTTGAGAATATGTAGAACCTTTTGAATAACAAAAGAACCTTTTAAAAAGTTAAAAAGTTAAAGAACCTTTTAGGAAGCAACACAAATAACTGGATTTTGTGAGAGTTCTTCATAGCCACTAACTGAAGAAAAAAAATGGGCTTAAAAATGAGGGTAGGATTGGAGGTTAGAAACAAATATCAAAAATCATTTCTTAAATAAGATCTAAATATATAAATTCTCAATTAAATGACAAAGTGCTAAAAATGATTTTTATATAGCCAAAGCTACTGAGAATGTCTAAAGTCATAAAGATGCCATATATTTTCTTTGATTATACTGAATATCTAAGAGTTTTTTGAGATATTTTAAGTGTTTACTCCTTTTTGTGTTGAAGGTGTCTTCAATAACAAATGAAAAATATCCTGTCAACTTGATTGAGACATTACCTACAATTTGACTCATATCTGTTTAAAGAACTGATCATGCATTGCTTTCATCTCTATAAATATTATTCAATCAATTCTTTCTATGTTTTCTCTCATTTCTCGAAATTTGGTAGCACTGGTAGGGACTTTTTGTATACTTCCTGTGTGAGCTTTCCATATGAGGAGTAAAATTTGCAAATTAAAGAAATCTGAGCCTAACTGGAAATGTAGACCTCAAAATACCATTTTTCACTTCTCTGTTTCTAATTCTATTTTGCCTCTTAAAATATTAGTAAAATGTATCAAACTTTTCAAGATCTATTTTAGTCAACTTTTTTTCTGTTAAAATAAGTCTGAATATTTACAGATGCCCTTGTACAATAATCTAGCATTGTAAGGAAATGTTTCTCAAATGATTTTTCTTTCTCTATGATGACTAAAAACTTCAAATAGAACTCTATTTTGCCTTTTTTCATCACTAAGTGAGTTATTTAATAATCATTGTAATAATAATACACAGTAATTAGTAATCAAATTAATTAAATTTTAATTAAATTAATTACTAATGAAATTACATGAACAATAGCACATGACAATTGTCTAAATATTTTTAGGTCTGGATTAGCATTTTCTGTCAAAATTTGAGGGTTATTTTTTCAGTAAAAGCCTAAGTAAATAAACCGGTGACCTCAAACTGACCAATCTGTGGGTTAAGAATTTGATAGAACATGATGAAGGAACTGCTTATTCCTCTTCTGCTAAGAAAGTCTTCAAAAAATATCACAATCCCCACCAGATGAGTAAAATATTTCTTTCATTCTTCTGTGGAGATGTGCCTTGAACTGATTCATTTCTGCTGCTATTGCAGAGGACAGCTGTTATTTATTTATTTGTTTGGCGCATGAGGTTTTCCAAACTTATAATGTACCCATTAACCTTCTGAGTGGATTTCATAAATGACAACTAAAATATATAATATAATGAATATAAATATATTCATTATATTATATATACATTTAATATTGTATATAAATTGAATGCACATGGAGAAATACAGCTTCCATTTAAAACAATACAATTTCCTCACCTCAGCAACACAGATTCTCAAACCTCTAGTTTTACTTAGCACCTTTCTTCCAAGGATCCTAGAACAGAGAAATAAAAATGAGCAAACAATGTGCTTGAATTTTCTTCTATTCTAGTAAGCCCTCTAGAATTAATGGCCACACAGGCAGGGTATGTATATAGCTAGAAATCAAATAAAATTGTATTCATTTTTATATTATATATTATATTATATTATATATTATTTTATATTATATATTATATTTAGGCTTAAAGAGTAAACATATAAGTAAGGATATTTTTGCATTTAAAAAGTTTTCTCTGATACCATTTTTCTGTCCCATTTCTTTCCATATACCACACTCTTTCCTCAAATATGTTTTCATTCTCCCAGCACAACTATGTAGTTAATTCATCAATATTAAGATGTACATAATGTGCATTGCTTAGCCTTGTATATGCGGTAATATTTTTAGGGGAGGGGGATTTCTAAAAGTGATACCCAACCCAAATTATTACAAATGAGTGAATCTGCTGTATTATTAGAAGCAAATAATACTGTGTTTGCGGTCTTCCAAAAATGATTTAAGTGTATTTCATATAAATTTAACTGAAATTTGTGAAAACTAAAGTACAAATAGCATACGGGATATTTTTATTTTATGATAGTTGCATGTAACTTCTCATCATCTCTGCCTAATTTTAAGACTTACTTCATTCAACACAAGACTGAGACTGTCTAGTAAAAGGTAATGTCTCATCAGCTTGTGAAGGCTTACCTGGTGAAACTGTTGCTTCTTTCTCTACAAACTGTCTTCAGTTTTACCTACTTATTTCAATTACAGGCAGGAAAAGACTTAAGCTTTCAGTTTATAGCTCAAATGTCAACAACAAAAAATAGATGCTTGTGATCTAGGACAAATTAAATTCAGTATCAAGTCAAAGCCAAAGTACTAGTGATCCATCATGTCTTTTTCTCCAATTTTTTGTTGTGACTTGAGGCTATCCTACTATCTTTGCTTGACTTTAGTACTTGAATTTAGCATCTATAATGATCATTTGATGAATGATCTTTCTTAGTCATTATAAATACTTCCTGTCCAGTGATACTGCAATTTCAAATGTTAAAAGAAGTTTTTATTTTATTACACCCAGCAGTACTAAATCCTGGGTCTGTGGTATACAAGGCAAGTTATTAACCCTATACTATCTCTCTACTCTGCTCATAAATAAATTTCCATACAAGAGGGCCTCTTAGAAATTTAGTCAGAATTTACTTTGATCTCTTGGAACACAAGAGAGTGCTATTCCTACTAATACCTGTCCTACTTTTTCTTAGCAGTAATTTTAATTTTTAAAAATCATTTGCATATAGCAGAAACTTTTGTTTAGTTTGCTTTGTTTCAAGCCATACCCAAATAGTTCTTCAAAACTGTTTTGTGTTGAAGGGTCATTCCTGGCAGTATTAATAGTATCATGTGGTGTTAAAAATCTGTTTTGATATGAGATTCCTAAAGCTGAGAGTGTTTTCAGAAAGCTTTGTGGAAGCCTGTTTCAGCAACAACAAGCACATAGCCAAGGTTTTTCACTTAAATTACATGAATAAGATAAACCTACCAAAATTAAGAATTCTTTCCCCTAACCCTCCACTTTTAATATATTATCTTTTTACTTTAAAAAGGAAAAAATAACATCTCATAATATGTCAAGTTTTAAAATTCAAGATGCTATCCCCATCGTTTATATATCTTCTGCTTTGGCTAGTTATATTTTTAAAAGGATATGTCTGCTTAGAGTTATCAATATGTCTTACTTAGAGTGCTAGTAACAATAATTATTTATTTCATTCTCTTTTTTCCTTATGATAACAATAGTATCACAAAACTACTATAGCTAGAACACAGATCAATACCCAAGTAGAAATATTATATTGGGACAAATTTAAAAGACAGTGGAAATTAAAAAAATAAACCTATGACAATTCAAATATCTTATTTCTTTTCTTTTTTTTTCTTTTTCTGGTTTTACAGGCCACACCCATTTGATACTCAGGGGTTACTCCTGGCTAAACACTCAGAAATTGCCCCTGGCTTGAGGGGACCACATGGGACGCTAGGGGATCGAACTGCGGTCCTTCCTTGGTTAGCGCTTGCAAGGCAGACACCTTACCTCTAGCGCCACCTCACCGGCTCCTCATTTATTTTTTAATTATACTAATAATTATTTTAAAACAAAAAAATTTTGACATCAAAAAACCTTGGGGAGTATGGGGTTTAGGTCAATACTAGCTGGGTGTTTTGAGAAAGAGGGTTTGATTCCCAGATGTGGTGCTTCAGGGACCCTGTGGCCCTGGGAAATCAAACCTCTAGCATCTACACTAGAATTTTGAGCTGTCTTACCTAAGAAACTTCTGTACCTCAAAGAAAGTGATGAGTAGGATGCAAAGACTACCCAAGGTCTTGAAGAAACTATTCACCCAATACCCATTTGATAAGAGAGAGAGAGGAGGGAGGGAAACTGTGGATATTGATGGTTGGAAATAAGCACTGGTGAAGAAAGTTGTACATTTTATTACTGAAACTCAATCATGAACAACTTTGTAACTGTAGTAAAAAAAATAAACTGTATAATGACAGCCTTGTAACCAAGGTATTTAAATAAAATAAGTTTAAAAAATAGAAAAACACATTTTGGCCTTAGAGTCTAACATAGCAAAACATGTGAGTAGAATAAGATTTACCAGCTATAAATATAAAATATAATTATTTGAGGTATCCATTGTAGAAGGTTCATTTCAGTTGACATATTAAAATTTAGTTATTTTTCTTCCAAAGAAACTTAATTGTTTCTGTTGTTTAGAGAATGGAACTTTGGGTAACGACAAGTATTATACTGCTATGGCAAAAGACATTCAGTAAATTAATTGTATTCTTAGATGCTTCCCTAAATCTGCATGGTAGCCATTCTCTTCTGTGTGTTAGTAACACAGATACACTGCTCAGCAGATACTCACATGCTGTTTTGAAAACCACATGTGTCAATGTTCTTCATTTTTTGAAACTTTGTAAGGTTGAGTAAAATAAAGATATGAGCTATAAATGACAGCTGCATCTACCATGTTATATCAATTATCCACAGGTTAAGAAAAAGTGAATACTTAATAGTCTTTACCTTCCCATACATTTCCTCATATACACTTTAAGAAGAGCTCATACTGACATTGAGCTTTCATCACATCTATCTGATATTTTCCATAGAAGAAATTACTTGTATAAGCATGCAGAGACCAATCTTTGCTGCTTCTTAAAAGAGTAGAACAGGAAGGAAAATTTGCAAAGGTGTAAATAAAAGACAAATTAAGAAAATAAACTGTGAAATCCTTTTAAATGTACTTCATGTCAATGCTGTTAAAGTGCTAAATGTTGCAAAATTAAAGTAAAAATAACATACAGAATACTTTTTCTTTCAAGAGAACTTATAGCGAAAAAGTCTTTGCTGTTACAAAAAGAGTTAAGCTATTCTTGCTAGGCTTAGAGAGAGTTAAAAATAAAACAAAAAATACAGCACACATAACAACAAAAAGAAAGTCTGCAAGCTGCCAATAAACATTCTTAATTTTTTTTGAAAATGAGAACTTTTGCTTAGAACAGATTATGTATTGAACCCTTTCCATGTCTTTGCTAGTTCAGCAAACCTTTGTTCTGAATGCTCTATGACCATTAGTGCCTTTGATTATAGATTACAACACCATTAGATTTTTTTTTCCTCATGGGCAACATATTTCTTTCATTGAGCAATATTCTGAAACTTGGAAATCTAACCTGTGTTTTAGTGTTAGGAAAGGCACATTTATATGGTAAATCCTCCCAGTTGGACTTGGTATTTATTCAACTTGATATGGCTGATTTCAGGCCAGGTTTAATTATGCAATCACTCGCAACTCCAAAAGGATAGCAGAACACTAAATCACTTGTATTTAATATACAACGGTTTATAGAAAAAAAACCAACTAGAAAATGATTATATTTAGCAAAATGGTATTAATTTTTAAAAGCCAATCTAAAGAACAATGATGAATTTATTTGCTAAATAAATAAATATTGAATAGGCTGAATCCCAGAAAGGCCTCATTATTCACCTTTGATAATAGTAAGAAATCAGGAAAAGATGTTTTATCGTACTTTTTTAAAAAGCAGGACAAAAAAGAAATCAAGGATATGACATAAAATACTTTATAATTTGAAACTATTTAAATGCACCAATAACACCCACTGAATTCAGTTCTTTTTTTTTTTCTTCTTCTTCAGAAAATTGGCATTGCTTTGCTTACAACACTGTTTCTAGGGAAGTTTCTTGTTCAGTCATTTTTTTATATTGCATTACCCATGTCCCATTTCTGCAGGAAATTCCCTCTTACAAAAGCTGTATCTGGGATATAAGTATATTTATGTAACCCTGGTTGTTCTGTTTCTTCTTAGATAAACTCAATGGCAAGATTTCCTGAACTGAACACCATGGACAGCATTAATATTAAATTTATATTCCCAAAAGGCAAAATGTGTTTAAATCTCTACTGCCTTTTCTTCAGGATCTTTATAGTTAACAAGTACTTCCCTGATTTGGGAGTTTACTAAAGAATACTCAAGCTTCCTGGAAAACAGCATTGCATTGTGTTGGTTCAGTGCTTGCAGAACAACTGTTCCCTTCCATATTGCATGCATTTTCTCTCTATTAATGATCCAGAACGAGGATAAATCAGAGATCCTTAGCCTTAGCTAAAGAAAAAAAAGTATATTTGTTAAATAAACAAGGAGACATGAGCACTCCAGAGATGAGACCCCCCACAACCATCTGTATAATTTGAATGACCCAGAAAGGTTATTCAGACTTGTAAATGATGTAGGAGACTCCAAGAGAACAGCTATGGCTCAACAAACCTATCTTACTTGTTATAATACTGTAATACAGCCATGTCAGTGCTCTCAAGGTTGTAAGATTTTGAAACATTACATGTTCAGGCTACAATCTGTTGACTGGAGGCTATAGATTGTAATTATATGACATGAGCCTTATAGACATGAGCCTTGTTTATCTTTTTCACTATATGCAGAGAATATTGAGTGAAGGTCAAGGATTAACTGAATGTGTAGTTAAACGCACTTTTTCTATTCTTAGACCTCAAATGAAAAGTGAGTGTGGGGCCGAGAGATAGCATGTAGGTAGGGCGTTTGCCTGCCATGCAGAGGGACGGTGGTTCGAACCCAGCACCCCATATGGTCCCCCATGCCTGCCAGGAGCGATTTCTGAGCATAGAGCCAGGAATAACCCTTGAGCGCTGCCTGGTGTGGCCCCAAAACAAAAAACAATAAAAAAAAGTGAGTACTTATTTATATATATTTAAGTGTTATTTTAACTTTTATCTATAAAGAAATAAAGAAATTTAGGGGTAGTGCACCCCTAAATAATGTTACTAATACTTAAAAAAATCTTGCAGCTTGCAACCAGTTAAGACACACTAATAGATTTGTCTCTCTTGGCTACAACTTTGTATGTAGATTTTTTTTTCTACCCGTGGATTTTTAAACTTTTATAAATGGTTTACTTAATTTGTATAACAGTTAAACAGGACATCTCTAGAGGAAAAATAAGTCAAAACAGTCCTATATTTTAGGTACTATTTATTTATTCTTAAATGAATTCTATGCTGTTTATGATTTTACATAGCTTATGTTGACAAAAGAGTACAACCTTTTAAAAATATTTAAGTGAAGAGAATTCATTCTTTTACTCCACCAATTTTGATATAAACATTTTCTTTAGAAGCATTGAGCTGATATTTTATTTCTTTTCTTTTTTTCCCTTTTCTTTTCTTTTTTTAATTTGTGATCTCAATACTGAAAGAATGCTCCTGAATCCCTTTTCATTACTCACAAGTAGTTGATCATGTTATGAGGCTTAGAAGTATTGGACAAATATTCTGTCTCATGATTTCATGTTAGGCAGCAGTAAAGTAATTATTGTGGTATTTTGTTTTAAAAAGTTAGAAGTTTCTCACATGATTTAAATCTGGGTGGAGCGCAGGGTGTGTATCTTTTAGTTTTTGGTGGAGTCATTTTTTCAGAGGAAGTACATTTATTAGATATAGCCAAAAACAAAAGTACACCAAGAGTTTTTGTTTATGAAATAGTTCTATTTTTCTAGAAAATGATCAATTTATTCTTAATTTTCACTAGAGTCCGGGTGAGGAGAAACATCTTATTTTGATATTATATATAAACTTGATAGATTTTAATATAAGACAATGTTTTAAGAACAATGGGCTGCCTGTGCCTTAATTCAGTGATCTGCTTTTAAAAATCTGACATCAGTGTATCTGGATGGACTCCATTAGCTTTTCAGTTCATTTCTTGAAAAGGCTATCTGGGTAGCCAAAACAAGTAAAAGCCAATGAAATCAGGGCTTGAAGATCAAATCAATATATAGAAGTGTTAGTTTTAGGGTCATAATTTTTGTCATTTTTTGTTTGTTTTGGATTGTGTACCTAGTGGTGCTTGACAATAACTCCTGTCTTTATGTTCAGATTATTCCTGGAAGAACTCAAAGGATCATATGAGGTGCCCTAGAACTAACCCTGCGTTACCCTCATGCCAGGGTTGAAAACTATACTATCTCTGGCTCAAGATTTTTGTCAAGAAAAGAGAAAACATGACATATATCAGAACATAAGTCAATATTTGGATTTTCAAACTCCTATACAGTAATGTACTTTGTATAAATTGTATATCATTCTACATATAATCACAATATATATAAGCTGTAAAATAGAATATTATTTACTGCACTGACAATTTAAAAAAAAGTACCACACAGTCAAAAAGCATTTAACTTTATTCTTCTAGAAATCAAAGCTTCATTTGGAAGTCATATATTTACAATCCAAAAGGAATCTTAAACCCAGTTTAAATGTTGCCTATGACAACTTTCTCATTTTTTCCATTAAAAAAATAACACAATTGCAACCCATTCACTATTCAGCCTCACCTTAAGCTTAGTTATTTGCAATGTGTCCTATTAACCAAAAGTAACATCTTATAATTTAGGACTTCCTGGCCATTCACTCTCATATGCACATCTTCTGCGCTAGCCCCTTAAACCTAACCTGAAATAGTTTCCTAATACTGTATGTCTACATAAAAATAGTCAGACATGGTTCATCTATCTTTTAATATTAATATAATAATTTAAAATTTTAGAATCTCACATCATTAAACATACAGATGATTCAAAATATGTTAAAGGAATAACCTTCACTCCCCCAATTCATGATTTAAGAGTTAAAAAATGTCATTTGTAGGATTTAAATATTATGCTTTTCTGTTTCCATCATTGTAATCTTGGACAAACCCCAATGAGATTTAGAATAGAAAGATACTATGGACTAGAATTATAATAAAGAAAACAGAAATATATAAATTATCAATGAAGTATCTATTTTGAATTGCTTTGAAAACTGATCTAATTTTACCTCTATGAAAGGTGCTTATATTGTTTACATTTGATTACTTTCTTATGCATTTAAACAAAATAAGTCTTTGTACTTAGTTTAAATAGTGACATTTCAAGCAAAAATTAATCTCTTACAAATGCATACAAATATAAACATATACACATACACTTCTCCAGTAATTTTATGCATAGCAACCATTATCACAGTTTTATGTTTACAGACACCACTATATTTGACCCTTCATTCATGAAAGTTCCTGCTGCTTAGCCTTAAGCTATTGGGCTCCTGTCATTTCCCACTGAGCACACTGGGGTGGATTTGGGTGCCTTGCCCTCATTTACAATCTGAACAAAGGAAACTCAAGCCAAGAAAGCAGCTGGCACCATAAAAAACAGCACAAATTCTTGCTGGCATCTCTGGTTGCCTCTGACTAGCCAAATATCCACAGGGAATGATGCCAATATACATTTCTGGGACAAAACAACAAAATAGATTTTTGTCAATAAATGTTGATTTAACAAGAAGTCATACAACTCTATCCATACAAAAGGGCATGGACATCTACAGATTTCCAAACCAATAAGCACATTCTGGACCAACTGAGAACCTGCCTAAGCTGGATTCATACATAGCACGTACTCTCCAAGGTCTTCATTTGCCAAAAATGGTTATACGTTAAGTGTCCATGTTGCTCTCTGATTCTGCTACCAGCTGAAAACATAAACCATGGACACCGACAAAACAAACATACCATCACTCTAGGGGTTGCATTTTTCAAACGTTTTTGAAATGAGATGAAAGAAATACAGTTTGCACAACAACCTAATACACATACAAACAACAGATGAAAAAATGAAACATTCATCTCTTCTACTAGTATGTAGTTTTATTTTTTATATTTTATTCTTCAATTTTTGTATATTGTATTTATGTTTGTGTTATTAATATTAATAACTATATATATTGCCTTCAATATATTAAAATACCTAAAATTAATTTTAGAAATACTGCTCAGGGTTAAATATACTTTCTGACCCTTTTAAATTTGCTTTCATTTGAAGAGACTTTCTGAGGTGGGATAAGGCAATAATTTTTCTTGTTTCTATTTTTTCCCTTAATTTTTAATTACACAAAGCTATTTATAGTTACCATATCTCCTTACAGATATGTGGTACATGAAAATCATCCAATCAAATATAAGTATTGACTCTTTAGAATGAGTTTAACTTTAGAATGAGTGTTACAAGAATATTTAAAGACCAATGTAGACATTGTCTACATTGTAGTTACATTTCAATGTAGACACTGAAATTCATATTAAAATTATTTAAAGTATATTTAAAGTACTCAAATAAATTATTCCAATTTTATTTATTAATTAATACATGAAATTTTAATTACTTATTTGAATTCTAGCTCCTTAGAGAATGCATTTTAAAATGCAAAGTATTTTTTAGCAAATTAGAAATTTTATTTTTTTCTCTTTAAGATGAACATTCCAATTAAAGTTTTTGTTTGGTTTGTTTTTTTGTTTGTTTGTTTTTTGGGTCACACCCGGCAGTGCTCAGGGGTTATTCCTGGATCTATGCTCAGAAATCGCTCCTGGCAGGCTCAAGAGACCATATGGAGTGCCAGAATTTGAACCACCAACCTTCTGCAAGCGAAGCAAACGCCTTACCTCCATGCTATCTCTCCGGCTCCCAATTAAACATTCTTACCTTAGAGATTAATGTCATAGTTAGGGTTGGGCAGTTACCTATTTTATGATTAACTAATTATAGGCATATCACTGAGCAAAATTATTGGTTTTTTGTTTTTTAGTAAATATATTAGGGTTATCCTTATTCCCTGGTAAAATAAAATGACATTTGAATCTAACTCAGTCAACAAAAATAAGTCACTGATCTGATCACTACAATAAGTTAATGATTGGCCACATAATCCAAAGTATCCTGTGGGAGTCATTACTGAGATGCCTTGAGAAAAAAATGACCTAGCTAAAACCTATAAAAGAAATCCTGATATGTCCAGATAATCCTAATAATTGCAGCCTGGTTTAGTCATGCACAGTAGTGGAAAAAGTTTTTAACTACAACCTTACAAGAACTAATTTCTTTAAAAAGAAAAAAACCTCACAATAAAAATAAAAAAAAAAGAAAAAAGGAAAAGAAAAAAACTAAGCTATTTTTAATTTGCATTTCAATAAACATAATAGGAAAAAAGGCTTAGTGTGGTCAAACTTTTGAAGGATTTCATCACTTTATTCCCTTGAGCATTATTTAGGAATATTGATTCACAAATAATTGTGTGATCTGAGTAGCTCTTATATTTTATCTTAGTATATTCTTTACAAAGCACAGGTGTTTTATTATATTTTCAATTCCTTTGATTCACTATGGTTTGTGTCTAGTGAATACCCATTCTAACTTCCATGCAATCTCATAAAGGTTGTCTCTTCCAGATAGTATCCAGACCATCAATTATGATTCTTCATTTTATATGCAAAAAATACTCACTTGTGGGGGGGGGCATCCATACTTGGCAGTGCTCAGGATTTACTTCTGGCTCTGTGCTCAGAAATCACTCCTGGTACATTTGGGGGCCTATATGAGATGCTAGGGATCAAACTTGGGTCAGTCCCAGATCTACTGCATGCAAGGCCTATTGCTGTGCTATAGCTCCAGCCAAAATTTCTCTCTTTTAACAAACTTAAAAATATCAGTTTGGAGAATTTTAATGTAACATTTTTATATAATCAAATATAAGCTAAAGAACATGTACATTTTTTTGTTTTGTTTTGGTCACACCCGGTGACACTCAGGGGTTACTCCTGGCTATGTGCTCAGAAATCACGCCTGGCTTGGGGGTACCATATGGGATTCTAGGGAATCAAACTGCTGTCTGTCCAAGATTAGCGCGGGCCAGGCAAATGCCCTACCACTTGCTCCACCGTTCTGGCCCCAAGAATATGTACTGTTTATAATGCCAAATTTTACTCTTCTGTAAGTTGATAAAATTATGTGTATTAGTTTATTTCTGAATTCTCTATACTTCTACCATTGTATCTGTTTTATGCCAATACTACGATGTTCTGATAAATATGGTTTTAAAATATTGAGCATAGGAATTATGATGTCATCTTGGGACATTTTGAATTTGTGTGATTCCATCTGGGTTATAGATGTTTGTATTGTGTCTCGGAAAATTTTGCGAGTATTATGTTGAATTTTTAAATAACTTCAGGCAATATGGACATTTTCCCTATTGTCTTCTCAACCAAGAAGATGGATTCTATTAATTTGGTCATTTTTATTAGCATCTTAGAATTTTAGTGTATAGATATTAGTTTTGTATTTTCTATATTTTTCATCGTATAGAAACACATCTAAAGTTATGTTTTTTGTAAAATGTATCATAAAATCAAAAAGGGTCAGTTAGTGTTGTTGAGTTTTGATATGGCATTTATTAAAGTAAAAATTCAATACTCAGTGGCACCACTTATGGTGCATATGGTTTCAAAGACTCTGTTGTTTGTGTTTATCAGCTTTTCTGACAGTGATACCTAACATCATGAATTTCAGTCATTCGGATGTTTAAAAGATCTTCAGTTTAAAAGGGTATAATCACTGATAAGTATTTCAACTAAAACAATATGGAAACAATGTGAAGATCTAAAACTGGGGCCAGAGCAGTGGCACAAGCAGTAGGGTGCTAACCTAGGACTGACCGCGGTTCGATCCCCTGGCTTCTCATATGGTCCCACAAGCCAGGAGTGATTTCTGAGGGCATAGCCAGAAGTAACCAGGAGTAACCAGGAGTAACCCCTGAGCATCACTGGGTGTGGCCCCAAAAGCAATATATATGTGTGTGTATATATATATATATATATATATATATATATATATATATATATACATATATATGACTGATAAAGTCTGTGATGGACCCTCCCTGCACGGGAGGTACCTAAAGTCCCACCAGCCCCACAAAATACCCAAGATTTACCTGATGTCCACTCTAGTTTGCCAGGTGCAGGAGTGAGTTTCTACCACTAGATTTTTTGGGATCCATGGATTCTGGCTAGACATGGAAATTGCTCCTTTCCCCACAAGGAAAGTCAGTCTTAGACATTACCCAAGCCTCTTGAGTAATCATTTTTTTTCTTGGAGAAGAAATTTAAGAGATGAGTACTGAAGTAAAAGCAGGTTTTTATTTAGAAGTTCAGAAGGGGTTCTAGAAAGAGGGAAGAAAAGAGGAGAGAGGGAGAGAGAGAGAGTGAGTGAGAGTAATATACTACCAAGAGAGCATAAGCTACTCCAAAGGTGAAGAGAGCCCTAGTATATATCCCAGAGTTAAATTATGAAAGGACACATTGCAAGAGGGGAGCTGCAGGCAATGTGTGAGTATTGATTCCATGTGCATGGATTCATAACACACATGTTCACAGCACTGGACACAGGAGTCCAGGGAGCACAGGTAATCACCTCTTTTGAACCAAGTAGGCTTATATAGGATTTCTTCCAACCTGCCACTTGTCGCTTTCTACTAAAGTACACATCTATTGCTAGGGTGGTTGCTATTGTAAAGACCTAATCTTCTTGGACCTTTTTTTCTGGCTTTTGTTCTTTCTGGAGCTTCTTTTATGAGGCCTTAGTTCCAGTAACAACAAGGGACATGCTGGTAGTCTTAGGATTAGTGACAAAAGTATCTTTTTCAAATCCCATCTCTTGGTTTTATTATGTCCCAAGAACATTTATTGTATCTCAAGTCTTCATTATCATGAGGAACCTTCCCTAACTACTTTCTCCTTTTTCAGAGGGAATACTGATATGTTGATTTTAGTAATACAAACCTCCATAGTCATTAAAGACAATCACAAAAAAATTCTTTTTTAAAAATAATTAGGACTACTATAATACCAATTTATATACTTTTATATATATTTTATATACAATTTATATACAATTATATACTTTTATATATATTTTATATACAATTTATATAGAATTATAATACTATAATACCAATTTATCCCATTTTTATCCCAGTGTATATGTATTCCTGCATACATGTACCAATGAAATAAAATGATATCAATCTGGGGAAAGCAATAACACAGTGGAAAGAGTGTTTGCAGCCAGCTTGAGTTTGATTTCCACCATCCCATATGGTCCCCCAAGTCTGTAAGGAGTCATTTCTGAATGCAGAGCCAGGATTAACTCTTGAGTGCTGCCAGGTGTGGCAAAATAAAATATTATATGAACCAACAAACCATCATGTTCATAGCAGCAGTTTTTATAATGGAAAGCAATATTTATTTTACAAAGCTTATGCTCAATGGAAGAATTATTATGGCATTTATATTGAATACATGTGTAAAAATGTATTAATCCTTTTAAAAGAATAAAATTCTGTCATCTACAGCACATGGATGCACATTTAAGATATTATGCTAAGGCAATAATTTATTCAAAGAGATACAGGAATTGTATGATATCATTTGTTCACAAAATATAGCAAAGTAATTTAAATAAACAAAAGTAGAAACCTGTAGTAATTAAGTAATTAGTAATTAAGTATAGTAGGAAAGTAGTGTTCAGAGAAAACCAGAACATGTTTATATAAAGGTATAGAATTTCAGGTATAATATTAGCTAAATCTGAAAATATATAAGGCATGGTGAAAAAGTTGCGACACTTTTGTATAGCTGAAATTTACTTAAACTAAAAGTTAAAGATTCCCTTACACATAAACAAAGGTAAATATGCAAAGTGAGATATGTGTTAACTCGAAGAAAGAAATTCTTTCACAATATTATTTTTATCAAATTATCACATGTGCACTGGAGCACTGTTTTCTTTCTTTAAGAATACTTCAATAAGCCTTAAAAAAAGAAAGTTACTCAAAGTTAATAGTAAATTTTTTAAAATTATATTTATATATACAGATGAGACAAAGAAAAATTTGATTACATTTTCAAAATAAAATGACCAAATAATAATGTATACTCAATAGAGCAATATATATTGAATGTTGTATTAAAAGAGTAGAAACAAAGAAAAAATGTCAAAAAAGAATGATTGCAGGTAATTGGGGAATTGGGTGGGAAAAATGTCCAGAGACAAATAGCTTTAACCTGAAACCACACACACACACACACACACAAATGAAAGAGTCAAAGTAATATTAAGGGCTTAGAATATCACCATTGCCTCTTAGATAAGTTTTCATGAGAGAGTTTATATGAGAACTAAAAGGCTAAAGTTTACTAAACATTTTTCTAAAGCAAATTGATAAATAACAGAATAGGTACATATTCATTTATTCACATATAATAGATTTATTTTTATTTAAGCACTCTAATCTAACTCTTATTGTGAAGATTTGCATCTGATTTCTCTTGACCAGTCTACACATAGATTATTTTCCATCATTGCTCACTCTTTAGTCTGAAATGTGAGAACTTTCCACATTATAAATGTTCATCTATCAAAGAAACCTGCATGGTCACTGTCCAGTCACACAAGAAAAATGCCCTTTTTCACAGTACCTAAAAGGAAAACAAGGAAAAGAGAGAAATGTGTCTATCATAGAGAATGCTGGGAGTAGTGTTGGCAGAAGATGGCAGGTTATAGCTGGGGAAACTGTGGCTGGAAATAAACACTGGTGAAGGAATTAGCATTAAAATATTGCATGTTGGATCAACTATGAAAATTTTAACTATCTCAGTGATTTGACTAAAAATAAATAAATAGGCTTCCCAGTCGCAATCACAAAAGCCCAAGGCCACTCAGTACAGAAAGACAGGCAAGAACAGCCCAACTCCCCCAACCCAATTTGGGGGGACCCTAGTTATGTGGTTTTGCTGGGCAGGGACCATAAGGTCACACCGTAAATTCAGGTAGTAAAATGACCCCGCCCACATCATTCCACTTCTGGACTTCGCAGCTGTCATTACAAATGCCTGAAGCCCACTTAGGACAGAAAGGCTGATATACCTCCTACCACCTCTTACACAATTAAACAGACCACTTTTTTAAAACACCTTGAAACTCCAGAACTCCAACCCACTCAATACAAAGAACAATGAGAAAATCAAGGAAGACACCAGCAGTGGGGATATGAAGAGAAATCCTAGAAAATTTCCGAGCCTTCCAAAGCACAAAAAGCCTAAAGATAAAGAGCTAAAAATCAGTGTTTAACGTCTTAGCAAAGAATCACTAAATTAAGAAATCCATAGATGAAAATTTCAACCAACTCAAAGAACTCTATAAGAAGATGAGAGAATCCATACAATTCAAACTAGGAGAAAAAAAAAATCATTCTAGCAAGCCATAACAGTAGAATTCCACACATAAACAATCACATGAAAGAACTGTACTCAGTTAAGTTAGAGAACAATGAAGAAATAGACAGATTCCTGAAAAATATTATCTCCTGAGACTTAATAAGGAGAAGGTAGAATTCTAAAGAGGCTAATCACATCTAAGAATTTAAACAGTACTTAAACTCCCCAAGACTAAATTTCCAGGACCAGATGGTTTTGCGAATGAATTCTATCAAACATTCAGAGAAGAATTACTAACATTGATTCTCAAGCTCTTCCAAAACAAGAAAAATCAAGAATCCTCTCTAATTCCTTTTATGAAGCTAATATCACACAAATATCACATTCATTCTCAAAGTTGACAAAGAAACCACCAAGATAGAAAACTACAGACTAATCTTAATAATAAACATAGATGCAAAATCCTTAACATTTTAGCAAACCAAATTCAACAACACATCAAAAAGATTATATCCCATGACCTAGTGGGTTTCATCCCAGGGATTCCAGGACGGTTAAACATATGCAAATCAATCAACGTCATTCACCACATCAACTAAAGGAAAGGTAAAAATGACATGATCGATTCATATCAATTCACACAGATAAGACTATCTCAAAATATAAAAATGCTGATATCTATATTTTCTTTGTTTATAACTTAAAAGTTATAACTCTTAGTGTGTTTATTTCCAAATGTAGAGGTAGCCTTTTCCACCACCACCCTTTTATTTTGCTTGTCTTTGGTCTTCTTAGTAAGAAATTCCTTTTGCTCGGGGTTTGGGCCTGCCACTCCCCCCAGAGACTCCTGAGTGCCGGCTGGGGAGGCGTGAGTGAATTTCTCTCCTTTTGCTCGGCGTTTGGGCCAGCCCCTCCCCCTAGAGACTCCTGAGTGCAGGCTGGGGAGGCGTGAGTGAGTTTCTGTCCTTCTGCTTGGCGTTTGGGCCGGCCCCTCCCCCCAGGGTGGCACCTACAAAGACAAGTTGAGCGACCGGAATAGACGAGGAGATAGGGCCAACCATCTAGATTCGCAGGTGACCTAGAGCAGTCCACCCCCCTGGACCCTGGAGCGGACCAGGGACTTCCCAAGGGCGTAGACAGAGCCTGCAGAGTCGAACTGAGGGAACTCCTTCAAGGGAGGATTGGAGGGGGCGGAGCTCCATTGAATCCAAGAGAAAGGAGGGTGGATTGAGTGCTAGGCTCAACTGCGCCAGTAACCATTGTGGCCAGGAGTGGAATTGCACCACTGACAGAAATAAGGAGCAGAAAGGGGACAAAACCCACTGCAGGAAGGTTGAACTCTAGGGAGCAAAGGGGAGGAGAAAGGGCTAGGTTCAACAAACTCACCCAACAGGCTCCTCTAGAAAAACCTTCAGGAAGGAGACCAAAGCAGGCCGAAATTAGAAGCCATAGTACTCCAAAACATACCAATAAATACAAAGAATTATGCGTAAATCAAGGAGATCCCTTATAACTGGAGACAACATGACAAGCCCTATCAAGTTTCCAAGTCCACCAAAACGCACAGATCCATGGGAAGAAGACCTAAAAGCGGCCATGAGGAAGGAAATGCAAGAATTACTAAACGGAATGAAAAAAACCCTAGCAACCGAGTATAAGAAATTCATGGACGAACGACTCAGCCAAATTAAAGAAGAAATGTAAAAGAACATGAGAGATTCCATACAAAAAGAAGTGAAGGATTTAAAAGATAAAATAACAAGCCTTACGAGTAGAACCACAGAGTTGGAGAAGCACATCGATGAACTCGAAGGAAAACTGCAATATAAAAATGATCAAGAAACCAACAAAGAAATAAAAGGCAAAGCACTGGAAGGAAAAATCCAATATCTAATGAACAAGGACAAAAGAAACAATCTAAGAATTGTGGGTATACCAGAAGGGGAAGAAATAGGGAAGGGGGAAGAACAAGTAGTCAGGGAGATAATAACAGAGAACTTTCCCACCCTCTAGAAAGACACTTCAGGACAAATCCAAGAAGTCAAGAGAGTCCCTAATAAAATAGACCCTAATAAACCCACACCAAGACACATAATAATCCAAATGGCGAAAAACAAAGAGAAAGAGGAACTCCTGAAAGCAATAAGGGAGGAAAAAAACCTCAAGTACAAAGGAAAGGACATAAGAATCAAACCAGATCTCCCATTTGAAATAATTCAAGCAAGAAGACAGTGGAATGACGTATTTAAACGACTGAGTGAAAGAAATTTCCAACCCAGGGTCCAATACCCAGCAAAACTATAATTCATATGGGAGGGCAGACTAAAAACATTCACAAATATGAACGAACTTGAACTATTTGTGCAAACTAAGCCGATCCTAAGCGACTTGCTCAGAGACGAATTACACAATCCAAACCCCCGATTGTAACAACAACCACGCCACACAATACAACTGCACAACAGTCCTCTTTATCAATAATTTCCCTAAATGTTAATGGACTAAACTCTCCAATTAAAAGACACATAGTAGAGAACTGGGTTAGGAAAAATAAACCGGACTTCTGCTATCTGCAAGAAACACACCTACAGTTACAGGATAAGCACAGGCTTAGAATTAAAGGATGGAAAGTAATTATTCAGGCCAATGGAAAACAAAAAAGAGCAGGGACAGCCATTCTTATATCAGACCAAATTGTATTCAACCTCAAGAAAGTGATCAGAGACAAAGAGGGGCACTACTTACTGATCAGGGGAACATTAGATCAAGAAGTGCTAAACCTGGTCAATATCTATGCACCTAATGTAAAATCACCAAAATATGTGAGGCAACTACTGACAAGCCTGGAGAAACACATGAAGGGAATTGTGATAATAGTAGGGGACCTCAATATTCCACTATCACCACTGGACAGATCCTCCAAACAGAAAAATAGTAAAGAAATAAGAGCTCTAAATGAAAAATTAGAAAAATTAGGACTAATAGACTTATATAGAGCCCTCCATCCCCAGAAAGTAGAATACACATTCTTCTCAAACCCACATGGAACCTTCTCCAGAATAGATCATGTCTTAGGATACAAAGCCAACCTATATAAGACCACAAAGGTAAGGATCATTAGAAGTACCCTTTCAGATCACTATGCAACAGAGCTTATAATTGATGTCAAGAAGAAGCAATGGAGGAAAACTAATACCTGGAGATTGAATAACATACTGCTTAACAACAGCTGGATCAAAGAACAACTCAAGGAGGAAATAAAAAGATTCCTTGAGACGAATGACAATGAAGAGACAACATGTCAGAATTTATGGGATACAGCAAAAGCAGTACTTAGGGGGAAACTCATAGCATTACAGGCCTATGTCAAGAAACAGGAAAATAACAAAACCAACAGTTTAAAAGATCACCTCAAAGAATTGGAACAACAGCAACAGAGAAATCCAACCACAACCAGAAGGCAAGAAATCATAAAAACCAGAGCAGAAATAAACAACATAGAGACTAAGAAAACAATACAAAAAAACAATGAGACCAGGAGTTGGTTTTTCGAAAAAATAAATAAGATAGACAAACCATTGGCAAAACTTACCAAAAAAAAGAGGGAAAACACCCAAATCACTAGGATCACGAATGAAAGGGGAGAGATTACAACAGAACCCCAAGAAATACAACATATCATGAGATCATATTATGAACAACTATATTCAACTAGGCTAGAGAACCCACCAGAAATCGACAGATTCTTGGACAAACACCCTCTTTCAAGACTGGAAAAGGAAGACCTAGAAACTCTAAACAGTCCAATCACTTCAGAGGAAATTGAAGACATAATTAAAAGACTCCCTAAGAACAAATGCCCAGGCCCAGATGGATTTACAGGTGAATTCTATCAAACATTTCAAGAAGACTTATGACCACTGTTCCATAGGCTTTTCAAAACCATAGAAAAAACAGGAATCTTCCCCAACTCCTTTTATGAGGCTAATATCACACTCATTCCTAAAGAAGGCAAAGACACCACCAAAAAAGAAAACTACAGACCAATCTCACTAATGAACATTGATGCAAAGATACTTAACAAAATCTTAGCAAACCGAATCCAACACCTCATCAAAAAGATCATACATCACGATCAAGTGGGATTCATCCCAGGAATGCAAGGTTGGTTCAACATACACAAATCAATCAACATTATACACCACATCAACAACATGAAGGACAAAAACCACATGATCATATCAATCGATGCAGAGAAGGCATTTGACAAAATCCAACATCCGTTCATGTTAAAGACACTCAGCAAAATAGGGTTAGAAGGCACCTTCCTTAAGATAGTTACAGCTATTTATGAAAAGCCTACAGCCAACATTATACTTAATGGCGAGAAGCTAGAAGCATTCCCACTAAGGTCAGGAACTAGGCAAGGCTGTCCACTCTCTCCACTCTTATTCAATATAACCTTAGAAGTCCTAGCAATAGCAATCCGACAAGAGAAGGGAATCAAAGGAATTCAAGTAGGGAAAGAGGAACACAAGCTAGCTCTATTTGCTGATGATATGATGATATACATCAAAAACCCTAAAGAATCCACAGAAAAACTCCTAGAAACAATCAACCAATACAGTAAAGTGGCTGGATACAAAGTCAATACACAAAAGACAGTAGCGTTTTTATATACAAACAATGAAGTTGAGGAGAGAGAGATTAAAAATACAATTCCATTTAAGATAGTATCAAAAAATATCAAATACCTAGGAATCAACCTTACAAGAGAAGTGAAAGATCTATACCAGGGAAACTTCAAAACACTTCAGAAAGAAATTGAAGACGATCTAAAGAAATGGAAGAACATCCCATCCTCATGGATAGGTAGAATTAACTTAGTCAAAATGACTATTTTACCCAAACTGCTATATAGATTTAATGCAATCCCTATCCAAATCCAGACACAATTCTTTAAAGAAATAGAACAATCAATTATAAAATTCATTTGGAACCATAAAAGACCCAGGATAGCTAAACACATTCTGAAAAATGAGAAGTTGGGAGGTATCTCCTTACCTAACTTGAAACTATAATATAAAGCCATAGTAATAAAAACAGCATGGTACTGGAACAGAGACAGGACCTCAGACCAGTGGATTAGAACAGAATTCCCAGACATAAACTCCCAGATATATAGCCAACTAATATTTGATAAAAGAGGCAAGAATATGAAATGGAACAAAGAAAGCCTATTCAACAAATGGTGTTGGTACAACTGGAAACTCATATGCACGAAAGTGAAAATCGACCCATATCTCACTCCTTATACAAAAGTCAACTCAAAATGGATCAAAGATCTGGAAATCAGACCTGAATCTATAAAGTTTATCGAGAATAAAATAGGCAGAACACTCGAAGACCTTTATATCAAAAGGGTCTTTGAGAATGGAGCACCAATGGCAAAAACGTTAGCATCAACTATAAACAAATGGGACTATATCAAACTAAAAAGCTTCTGCATGGCAAAAGAAACCCTACTTAATGCAAGAAGACAGCTAACAGAATGGGAAAAAATCTTTTCACTTGATATATCAGATAAAGGGCTGATATCTAGAACATACAAAACGCTCAGAAACCTGAGCCCTTCAAAACCAAACGAAGCCATAAAAAAATGGGGAGACGAAATGAATAGACATTTCTCTGAGGAAGAGAGAAGGATGGCCAACAAACACATGAAAACATGCTCACCTTCGCTCATCATCAGGGAGATCCAAATCAAGACAACAATGAGATACCACCTCACACCAGTGAGGTTGGCTCACATCAAAAATAATGGGAACAACCTTTGTTGGAGAGGATGTGGTATGAAAGGAACTCTCATTCATTGCTGGTGGGAATGCCCCTTGGTCCAACATCTATGGAGAAAAGTCTGGAGAGTGCTCAAAGAACTTAGAATTGAGCTGCCATTTGACCCAGCAATTGCTCTCCTAGGCATATATCCCCAAGATGGAAGGACATTCATTCCAAAATACGTATGCACCCCACTATTTATTGCAGCACTCAGTATAATAGCCAAATCTTGGAACCAACCTCGATGTCCAACAACAGATGAATGGATCATTAAGATGTGGTACATATATACAATGGAATATTACATGGCAGTTAGAAATGATACAATCACAGACTTTGCAGCAACGTGGATGGACCTAGATCATGTTATGTTAAACGAAGTAAGTCAGAAGACAAAAGAAAAACACAGAATGGTAGCACTATTCTGAAACACCTAGAACACATAAAAAACAAAAAAATGACATAGAACATATAAAAAACAAAAAAATGACATTGAAGAAGCATAACTGCTAGAACCACAAAGAAAGACTTCATAAACTCCATTCCCTGATCTGCACAGCCACCAAGATCTTTAGAAACAGGTCTGATTTTACCATCCAAGATAAAGTAGAAGTCTTCCACATACCACGAAAGCAGCAAGAGGAGAATAAATGATCTATTTTTTTGACGTCTTTATTTTGGTGTGGAGATTACGGTTGATGTCTCCAATATTATTTTATTTTATTTTGTTTTGTCTTTCTCTTTCTTTTTTGCACTTGAGTATGATTTGATTTCAGAACCGAGATTATTGTGTGGTGCCTGTCTTTATTGCTGTGGTGCTTATCGGTTATTTAATTCGATATTTTTTTTTTGTGTATTGTTGTGGTATTTTAATTACTTTTTTCACATCCTCTCTCAAACTGAGGTTGGAAGCCTCTAGACAGGACTCTGCCTATTTTCAGCATATTTGATTTTTGATTGAGAAGAGGACATATTAGGTGATGGGTATTCCCCTGATTCAATGTGAATATGTACCCAAAATACTACAGTGAAAGATATGTAAGCCATTATGAAAAAAAAATTGTGTTTTTAATCAGAAATTTTCTTTGACTTACATGTATTATTATTATATTAATTATATTATATGTTATGTTATGTCACTATATTATGTTATATTAGTTTACCTCATTATGTTAATCAATTTTGTCCTTTAAATGAATTCTTACTTAAAAAAAAACAACTTTAGTTTGCTCTGAAGAAAAAAAAAATAAAATAAATAAAAGATAAGATAAGGCCTCCCAAATCTTACCACAGGCTGTGTTCTTTACACTGGCTGTATAGAAAGAGGAGGTACAGTAAAGGCACCCCATATACACCTCAACACAGGCCCCTTGCCGGGTATGTATTGTGAATTGGGGGACCAAAAAAAAAAAAAAAAAAAGAAATTCTAGTAGAAAAGTCTTGCTTGGGATAAAAGCTTAGGTCTAAACGCAGGGCACAGAGATTGTATAGCTTGTCATTTTTACCCCGAAATGCACCAATAATATAATATGGCATTATACTTTTGCTTTTTTTTTTTTTGCTTAGACATACTAAAATGTAGAAATCTTATGTATAGAAACAATTTTTTATATATTAGGGAAAGAAACCCATAAATTTTATAATACAGGGGCTCCTTCCACACTGAACATTTGTCATGTTCAGGGAACTCAACTTAGACCTCATGTGATCAAACATTGACTTCCAATCCTGAACCACATATCCCAACCTTAGAACTGGTACAGTTTCCTGCACCAGTACCAGGAATCAAATTTCCCTGGGGGAATCCCTAATACCAATCCAGCACCAACTTGCACCAGGGTAGGTTTATATGACACCCTGATGATGAGGAAACAGCAACAACTTGATCTAAGGGCAGATTGCCCTTCATCATTACCTAAGGGTGAAATAAAATGAGAAAACACTCCATCTCTAGGATCTGTGCAAAAAAACAAATCACTAATTACAATAGACTGATTACAACAACTGCCACTGAGCAGTCAAGGGGGCTGTCAAGTATGAGATACATTCTGGAAACAGTTACAGAGGGAGGTCAAACTGTTGGTGGGAATTGACCTGATTCACTATCACTATATACCTTAAATATAACTGTAAATGACTTGTAATTCCACCCAACGCCCCCAAAAAAGAAAAAGAATAAAAAGAAGAATGCTCCTCTGCTGTTTCCCATTTGTTTTCTTTTCAAAATTAAAGAGATTTCACCTATATAAAAACAAGCTTAAAAGCTTGTGTACATTTTGTGTAAATTATGTGAATTCTTTATTTTTTATTTTTGTTTTTTGGGTCTCCCCTGGCAGTGCTCAGGGGTTATTCCTGGCTCTTTGCTAAGAAATACTCATGGCAGGCTCAGAGGACTATCTGGGATGCAAGAATCGACCCAGGTCTGTCCTGGGTCGGCTGCATGCAAAGCAAATGTCTTACTGCTGTGCTATCGCTCTGGCCTAATAATGTGGATTTTCAAAGTATAAGAAGAGAAAGTTTATAAAAATAAGTATTAAATTTGATAGGCATTTTAGGATTGCATAATTTTAGAGCACTAACAACTAGCTACTCTTGTTCAGTTTAATTTAGACTAAATTAAATCAGCACTTGGCCTTTGAAAAGTATTTTGGCTAATAATATTTTGTTTTTGTTATTTTTAGTTTTTGGGTCACTCCTGGCAGCACTCAGAGGTTACTTCTGGCTCTATGCTCAGAAGTCACTCCTGGCAGGCTCAAGGGACCATATGGGATGCTGGGATTCAAACCACCATTCTTCTGCATGCAAGGCAAATGCACTACCTCCATGCTATCTCCTCGGCTCCTTGGCTAATAATATTTTAAAGAGAAAGAAATCATTTTATTTTTAGCATATATATATACATATATGCCATATGTAAATGTTTGCTCACAATCCATTTACTTAAAGTTTTTATATGTATAAAAATTCAAACCAAAGATAAAATTTTATATTCTATTATCCAAGGTACTTAATTATCTAAATAAATGTAACAGTTTATTATTTAAAATAATAACAATATGATTAAATTATATGGAAATTATTCTCTAAGTTTATGAATTGTATTCATTAAGTACATATATTTCTGGAGATTATAAAATGTCAGAAATCTTTTATAAAATAGTAATTGTACTTTAGTGAGTAAATAGAAATTATATAACAACAGTATAATATAAAATAAAAATATACTACCAATATAAATATCTTTAAATTCTGATATTAAATAAAATAATCTATTATAGATTGTCATGCATTTTTTCCAGGTTTGCTTGAGTATTGAATCTACAATTTCTTTGAAATAATTTTGGCTTTCTAACTTTCTAAGTTCTCTATTTTCATATTTGTAAATATATAAAATCAAATTTAATAATGTAGGTTATTTTTCTTAGCAACTTTTATTTCCATTTTAGAGTTCAAATTTCTTGAAGACTTTGGTTTTGAACAAGCATATCAAGAAACCTCCAATTAATGATTTTAAATGTAAATTAATTTGGGTTATATTAGTATATTTTTAATTCTGGTGGATTCAGGTGGCTATGTGAAGTGCAAGGCAATCACTCTACATGTTGTATTTCTCTAAGATCTACATTTGGTTTTAGCCCTCTTTTCAAATACGTTTAATTTTCTACATTATTGGACTATATTTACTTATTTTTTTCTGCTATTACAGCATGTGCATATAAGACTTAGAAAGCATACTTAAATTGTACAGATTTTTATGCTCATGTTTCCCCTAGCAAAGCTTTGGCATCTTGGTTAGGTTCACCAAAGCTTTTTAAGTTCTTTCATGAACTAGGCTACTGCCTCAGTCAACCCTGTTGAATCTAGATTATCCAGAGGACTGTTTTGTTAAATCAGACCTACTAAAATAAACTTGTGGCATTACTTCTATGTATATATGATATGTACTTTCAATAGTTTCAAAGAGTTGAATGATTAAATGCTTGACAAGTCATTAAGGAGATTCCAAGAGACTCAAAGAACCTTAGTACTTTGTCATTGAACAGATTACTGAAGACACCTGTCCTTCATCAATGTACTCCTTAGAAATTTAAGAGGTCAAATATCTAGGGAAGGAATGTTGCATAAACATAGTATGGGTGCCTTGGAAATGAGGTTTTAGAGAAAAAGAAAAAATGAACAACAAAATCCTAAATATTTTTCCAGCCCAGGGGCCTGAGTGGTGGGTGGCACAGGTTGTAAGGCATGTCTGTCTTACAAGCCCTAACCTAGGACAGCCCAGCATCCCATATAGTCCTCCAAGCCTGGGGCGATTTCTGAGCTCTTAGACAGGACCTTCATTGGGAATGGCCTCCACCCCCCACCCCCCCCACCCCACCCCCCCCAAATTTTTTTCTAGCCCAAAGGCATAAGGAGCACATACTTTTCAGATGCAAATTTTGAGTTCTTTGGAGATGCAGCCACCAAGGCACCACTGAGACAGATGGACCCTTGGACCTTTGGAAAGTTTTTCTTTTTTTAAATTATTATTTAAAGTACAAAACAGTACTAAGATATGTATTTTTTTCTTTTTCAATTTACCTCTACAAAAGTAGTGTTGGGCCCTAGGTTCTGAACAAGGAGTGATGTTATTTTGTAAGGACCATATGTTAGGTTTTTTCAAAACTGTTTTCATTAATATTGCCACAGCTACCTGGCCATATCAGGTAGCCTATCCGGAAAGGGCATGAGGGAGCAGTGGGAAGGTAATCTAGACAACAGCCAATCATTTTAAAGGTCATCAGAAGCTAGAGCCTCCCTCTATCCCCTCCCTATATAATCTGACTTGTGACCTTGAGTGTGGTCATCTCTTCTGGGATGTGGCCCTGACCTGGCAGTATGAGGCTTATGACTGAAAGAATAAAGATTTGTTTAGCTTTAAAAATAAAAAGGAAAAGGAGAAGCTGAAGGAGAATATAAAGGTCATGATAATGTGAAACAATTATCTAGAGTCAAAGGTTTTTTTCTTTGACATTACTCCGATTAAGTTTTATGTATGGCGGAAAAAAAAAAGTTTTATGTATGAAGAGAACTCCAGGACAAGGCAATTCTGAAGAAGTTTTTGTAACAGCCAACCCAAACTAAAACATTCTTTTTTTGTGTGTGTTTATTTACTCCTCCTTTGGAGAAAATCTTGTTCTTTCTTGAATTTGATCTTTTTTTCTTCTAGCCGTTGTCTTCTGTTTTTACTATTAAAAAAAGAATCCCTCAAGATAATTTATAAATATTTAAGCAATTGAAAGACAACTACTGAATTCTCTAAACTGTCTATGCTGAGTAAAGTAATTTGGGGATTTTCTTACCAGTTACTCTCCAGCTCTCTTATCCATTCCCAGGAAAGTGTGTGACAAAGATAGAGATACAGATATAGAGATGAGTCTTGTGCGTGTGTGTTTGTGTGTGCACAGTGTAATGGCCAATTGTACAGGAAGAAAATATATTAGAGTATATATTGTAAATCTACATCATCAGCAAATTGGTTTTCTTTCACAAACAGCACTTGTGGGGTTGCACTTGTGTGATTGCATTTCTGGGTTGTTTCTTTACTCTCAGGAATTGTATCTATCAAGAAGGTAACTACAAACAGAACAAGGAAAAATACAAGAGATGAAAATTAAAAAAAAGCAAATAAATTATAAAAATACATACACTTTTTAAGTGGGATCAGTTTTGTTTTATTATATGCAGTAGTGATCTCAAGCAATGGTCTAAAGAGGCATGGAGGAGCACCCTGGTCTGTACTCAACCAATCTGGAACTGACAATGCTTAGGTCATGGAAGCATTTCTGTTACTTTTTGGGCCTGCATCATGGAAATCAGCAGAACTGTTCAGGCAATGCTAGTGAAAAACCTGCAGTTCTAGGGTTTAATTTGGGGTCTCACATATTTGAAGCATGTATTTCAGTCCTTTGAACAATTTCTTCAAAGAAGATTTATTTTGTTGTTGATTGGATGTTACTAGAAATTTGGTTCTGGGTTTAGAACATCTTACCTCCATATAAAGGTATAAATATACAGTATTATAATCATGGATAGGTTGAATTGTTTTGGGGAAAAATTTATTTGTAAATAAAAGGATCATAATTGAATAGTAAAACAAGAAGTCATTTTTAAATAACTCACAGGAAAATTCTTCTGTTCTTTGGTTTAAGATTTCTGCATAAAATATGAGGCAAGGGTACTGGAGAGATGGCAGTAATACTGCAATTGCCTTGTCCAAGGCTGACCCAGGCTCAGTTCCCAGAGAACCTTATGGTTCAATAGCCAGCCAAAAGTGATCCCTGAACGCCCTTGGTTGCTGTCACAAAATAAAGCAAAATTAACCTGAAGCAAAGAAATAGGCCTATAATTCAACAGTACAGTACTGCCTTGAGTATCTGAGGATCTATGTTCAATATCTGCCATTGTTTCCCCCTCAGTATGTGAAATTTTCTATAGCTATTTAAGATTTTTACATGTTAAATAGAATGACTAGGAACATAAGTGACATCACTTCCATTTTGATACAAAAAATCTTTACCAAAGCAAGTAAATCTGGATTTTAGAAGGTATTTTCTTTTTTAAGATTTTTAAAACATCTTTATATTGAAACAAGAGATAAGAGTTTAATGTATTATTAAGAATAATCATTATCTGATCTATGAGAATTATTTTTATGTAAGTTTAAAACAGGAATCCAATTTAATATATGTCTCTTAGTAAACTATATTTGAAAGAGCAAAAGATATTTTTTAGCATTTAAAAGAAGTTATTTAAAGCATCTTTATTCTGATGAAAGAATATTATAACTATAGAATCTAAAGTAGACATATATCAAAGAGAAAGACATTTTAATCAGCATATTTTATTTTTGATTGTCCTCTTTTGATTATTAATAGAATCTATGTATACATTATTGTGAAATTAAACCTTAGTAAGCTATCAAAAAAGAGGTAAACTATACACTTTATAAAACATATGAAATCTAAGACTTTTTGGTATGTTGTTATTTGAATAATTTATGAGAAAAAATCAAGTAATCATAGTGAGTAATGTTTGTAAAAGGATTATTTCTTATTAACAAAGTAATATAATGAATTTTGTCTATTTTGTATTTAAATATTCAAGGAATTTATTATAAATACTCATATAGTTACTAGGATTATGGTAATGAGAAAAAGTTATAATTGTTTACAAAATACTCTTTCTAAAATTAACAGACAATTAAGGCATGCAACTTAAGTAAAACTTTGTTGGCTGATGGAAAAATTAAAAATAATAATTATAGGGAGCATCAAACTCAAAATATGGAGTGATCATGGGAAGACAAGTAAAGAATATTTGCAAACATGGATAATATTGAAAGTTTGTACTAAAATGGAAGTAATGAGCATAATGAGAAATAATTAGATTTTACATATTGTAGAATTAGTACCAATAGGATTAATTGCTGGGCATGGTTTATAGAAACATCACTTTAGAAATAGTATATACATTTATGCCTGAGTAACAAAAATTTGCACTATGCTAAATATAGTTTGGGATGGGCAAATTATTTATTTTAAGTATCATAGTTAAAATTATGTTAATATTTATGGTTTGATGAACAAAGTTACTGCATTATTAAAAATTTAGAAAACTGCAGCAATAGGAAAAAAATAGGTATATTTTGGCTTATGTTACAGAGATTAGGTTTAACATTGAGACAGTGGGAAATAACTAGAGGATTTTAAGCAGGGTCTGACATTACCAATTTGTGTTCTAGAGAGAGTTGGCAGCAATGTTGAGACTGAAACATAAGTGCCATCTCTTTTTCCTGCACATCAACCAAAAATATATTGAATAAGCTCCAACATGCAGAAACTAAGGAATAAATACTGTCGTCAAGTATATGAAACATTTATGAGAAGGATGCTCAGTAGTTGTTCTGAATCTCTGTGACAGACCAAACACAAAGGAATGCATTCAAATCAAAGCAGTAGAGTAGAATTGGACAATTGGCATAAATATCTCAATTGAAAGCTGCTCTATAAGGGGCTACCACTAAAACAGTTTAAAACATGTAACTGAAAATTTAAAATTGTCATTTCAAATAACTGAATGAGTAAAAGGAGCTATCAGTTTCTGGTTTTAAGATAATGACATTCCTAAGATCAAGGAATATGATAAACTGCATTGGATATACTTTAGCTTTAATATGTTATCATTTCTAAAATTTAAAAGGTAAATATATTATCTAATTTTAGATCACAGAATATTCACTACTTAATATTTAGGCAAACATTAATTACATGCTATTTACCACTTTATATCTCCTATAACATGTTATTATTTTATTGGTTTGTCTTCAGAGTTATAAGTAAAATTATGTAGACTACATTGGAAGATATAAAGGCAATGCTTATTTCATGGGTTTGAAGCTAAGAAGACCAAGATTAAGGCACCAGCAAATCTCTGTTTTGTAGACAATCACCTGAAGAATGTTCCTGTGAACATTTCTCTGTATACTGTATCCCTGTCTTTCTTCATCTAAGAGCCTCAATTTTAGTATGCTTAACTCATCTAATTACCTCCTATAGATGCAAAATACAAGTAGCACCATTTTGGGGGAAAATTTTCAAATAATGATGTGTGTAGAGGCACACATTCAGTCCATGACAAGATTATAGACTGTACATTTATTCAAATTTGTTTTTGAAGAAATTCAATCCTTATATACATAATTATCAATTACACAATTACAAGTAGTTAGGAACAAAAAATACTGTGTATATAGTTCTGAATTTGAAAAATATGTTATTAATAGGAATTTAGATTTCTTCAATTATCAGAACACCAGAAAATTAAACTTTTGGATTTAATTATGCTTTGTACATTTTAAATTTAATTTTCTTGGGTTTTTTTTTTGGCCACACCCATTTGATGCGCAGGGATTACTCCTGGCTAAGTGCTCAGAAATTGCCCCTGGCTTGGGGGGACCATATGGGACACCGGGGGATGGAACCGAGGTCTTTTCCTTGGCTAGTGCTTGCAAGGCAAACACCTTACCTCTAGCGCCAACTCACTGGCCCTAAATTTAATTTTCAAATTATGAAGAAGAATATTATCTTGAGAAAACTGAAACTTTGATTATTTATTTCTTTGTCTAACTTCTCATAAACAACTCTAAAAATATTTTTTACTACTGATCATTGTAGTAAATGTATGTTCCAAACTGAGAATCATTTGTGAGCAAAAAAGTCTCTCTGAAAATAAAACATATGTTTAAAAGCATAAATCTATCAACTAATAAACTGATTATAATATTTGGCAGACTTGAAATTGACTCTACTTAAAATACTTAGAAAAATAGTGTCTTTAAGAGTAAAAACTACATAGGATTCTGAGAAAATACCCTGGAACAACCACTGAAAAAGTGACATGACTTAAATAAAGATCTTTTGGTTGTTGTGACTGGTGATTCTGGCTATGGAAAGAATCTGCATGTAGTGCTAATGATCAAACAGGGATTTCACACATACAAATAGATGATTGCCCACCTCTGCTTTAACCTAGATGACTAGACTTAATTCAAATTCTTCAATAAATATGCTAAAAACTCCTCTCCAATTTTACCTTTGGATGTTCTATACTAAATTCCTGTTTAACAGTTAAATTGTATTCCTTGTTCTCTTCTTGAGATCTCTTGTTTCCTTTCTACATTTGTCTTTCTCTAAGTCTTATATGTTTGTTTGTTTAGTGCCAAAAACCCTCTGGTTCCTTAAAACACTCTTCAAATGCTTAATTTTTCCATGATCTCTTTTTTTCAAATCTCTTAAAAACCATTTTTTTCCTGATATTCTCTCATGGTTAGTTTAAACAAGAAGAAAACCTGTTATCAGATTGGCCTTTGATGCAGCATTTTATGTGATTATTTTAACTTTTAAATTAAATTAAGAACTGCTGGAAAATGGAAACTTCTTAGGCATCTGTAATTTTAGGATTTATTTATTTATTTTGCTAGCTATATGGCAATTTGCAACTATATTGTTAAATATTTATGTTTAATATGTGAGTGGACAAATGAACCAAAGAATGACTTAAAGGACTTCAAATAAATATTAGAGCAAAACATGCTCATTCTTGGTTTATCTTGTTTCATTTTGGGGACTTCCTAACTAATAGACAGATATCGTGGTGGCTGGTATCAGCTCTACTAGCCATTACAGACATTGATTTAATGCTAAACCCAAAGACTTAGCATATCTGTTTTAACAATGTCAAGGATCACCAGTTTTATAAATAAGAATATAGATATTATAGATATATATTTAATATAGGTTTTTTGGGTCATACCAGGCAGAGCTTAGGGTTTGGTCCTGGCTCTGCCCTCAGAAATAGCTTGTGGCATGCTTGGGGGACTATAGGAGATACCAGGGAATTGAACTCTGGTCTGTCCCAGTTTGGCTGCTTGTAAGTAAAACGCTCTATCCACTTGTGCTATGGCTTCTGCCTCAGGACATATATTTTTTAAATGGTAAACTTAAATTAGAGTATTAAGCTGGTTTGTTAGCTCTTTCAATGCTACTAAATGACAGTGCCATTTGGTCTTCTCATCTTGTAGTCCTTTGCAGTAAATTTTGGTACCATGAGTTATAGACCTCACGTTGGCATGGATTATCCATATTAGAGAATTTATTTTGAACAATAACTGCATTTGTAACTTTCTCAAAATTAAATGGAGGGAGGGAGAAAGAGAAGGGGGGACACAAATGGCAGAAAGTAATATGAATGGCAGAAAGAGTAAGAAGCCTCTAAGGTAGTAGGAAGACAAACACCTGCTGTGCCGGACTGTTGCCTATAGTGTACAGTGGGCGGGCAGATGCTTCCTCTCCACATGACTGCCCAGAAGTTTCAGGACTTACTCTCTTTTTCAATGGCCAAAATCCATGCAAAGTTGGGATGGGGGAATGTACTGGTTATTTCAAAATCATGCAGAATATATTTACTGCAATATTTATATTTGAGAGCAGAGTAGTCACCATATTCTTCATAGACTTTGCATTCAATGCACATTTACAAATAAATAACTATAGACAGAGACCATAATTAGTAACTGTAAAAACCTCCATTTCTACTAAGTTCTAAGAAATGAATATCAATTGCAGGGCAGAGGTGAGACTTATTAATAAATTATATAACATCTCAATTTTTGTTCATTATATTTATCAGGAAAATGCAAATAGCAGTAACAATGAGCTATGTTCATGCCTGTGAGAATAATTTGTCTCAAAAAGTCAAGAAACAAATGGTGTGGGAAAGAATGTGGAAACATAGATGCCCTATTCACCCTTCTTTGATGTTGAGAAATCAATTTGGCTCATCTTCTTTGAAAACATTGTGGGGAGTTTTGAAACTACTAAATTTATGCTTAGCATATTACCCAATTATTTTTTTTGTGTGTGTGTTTTTGTTTTTGAGCCACATCCGGTGACGCTCAGGGGTTACTCCTGGCTATGAGCTCAGAAGTTGCTCCTGGCTTGGGGGACCATATGGGACGCAGGGGGGATCGAACCACGGTCGGTCATAGGCTAGCGCTGGCAAGGCAGAAACCTTACCTCTAGCACCACTGTGCCGGGCCCTACCCAATTATTTCTAATTGTAAGTATCTAAATAACATAAGACACTAATTTATAATGATAATATATAGATTCAAAGTAATGCCATCAAAATCGGGAAGATATTATTCAAGTATTTAAAATAGTCACTGAATTTGTATGGAACCATATAGATCATTTCAAAATAGTCAAAGCCATTCTTAGAAATAAGAAATCATAAAGATGGAGCCAGAGAGGTAGCACAGCAGTAAGGGCGTTTGCCTTGCATGAGGCCGACCCAGGACCAACAGTGGTTCCATTCCTGGTATCCTATATGGTCCCCTGAGCCTGCCTGGAGCGATTTCTAAGCGTAGATCCTGAGCATAGCCGGATGTGACCCAAAATTAAAAAAAATCATGAGGCACTGCATTGCATGTTTTTTACAGTAACTTTACTGTAAAGATATACTAATCAATATAGCTAGGTATAGTAATAAACATAGTTCATTGAATCAGCGACTTAGAATGTGTGAACCCAGTGACAAAGCCTCAAATATCAGGGCAGCTAAATTTTGACCAAGGGACTGAATATACAAAGTGAAATTGACATGACCTTTTTCCAACTGGAGCATCTCTGGGTCCACGACATTCTGAAGCAATGTTGGCACTCTTAGAAGGTGTCTTATATGTGCAGTCTCATAGACTCCAAGCAGAAACTTTCTCTAGATCCAAAACAGTGAGTGGTAGTTAGAAAAGTAGAAGTGAAGGAAGAATCCAGCCATGTATGAACATCTTTATGAAGTCAAGCATATATATATTCTATATAAAATATATATTTAATAATATATATTTATATATAACATATATTAATTATATATTATATATAAAATATATTAATCAATATATTTAATATATTACTAAATATACTTAATAATAAATATATATATTCTACCTGATGATCTGCAGAATTGTTTGGAACCTTGTGCCAAAGAAGTTTTTAGTTTATATGTTTCTAGCAACTGGCAGTACAACATGTGTAAGACAGTTATTTAAAGTTTAGTTTCTTGATCTTTAGCTGATGACTTGGCCAGGCAGTACCTAATTCTAGGCTTCGTCAGATATGTAGGGTCAGAAATATTTTAGATTTCTATAATTTTTCTATTCATGATAGATCTAAATTTGATAATTTTCTTACCAGTGATCTGCTCTCAATTTCGAAAGTTGGGGATACTACACCTTTCAGAAGAGGAAACATTGAAATCATTGGGCTCTCAAAAATGCTTTTCAGGCTTTTTGATACTTAACCACAGGAGTTTATATCCATACTCTAAAGCCCCCTTTCTGTGGAAGAATGTGTTGTCTTTTCCTCCTAATACAATGAATTGACAGAATTTTCTTTTTCCAAATTTGCTGAATTTTTTTTATAGAATCAAATCATAATTTATGAAACTTTTCTTATTCAGAAGACCTATAACATGGATTTAAATAGGTGGCCATGACAAGTTCATGTTTGGTCTTTACTTTCCAGAGAAAAAATAATTGTAAAGTGTTTTAACACTTTTAGAACTATTAAATCTCAAGGAATCATATGTACAAACATATGTACATATGTATCTGTATATGTACATATATGTATATGTACAAAGAACTAGAATTGTATAGTGTAAAATGACAAAGCATGGGTGGTTTAGTATAAGAAGGATTCTTTTCACTTTAACATTTAATTATAAATAGAAATAATATTGCTCATTATGGATTAAAGCAAAAAAATGGAGCATCTACAAATGAGTAATATGGATGTTCTTACTAATCTGTGACATATAGACCATAACAAGGAAATGCAAGGTATAAAGGGCAGGAGAATGTTGACTGTAGATAACAGAAACAAAGATATTAAGAAAAGAGTAACACAAAAGGTAGAAATAAAGGATTTCTTAAGAAAGTGGCATAGGGAAAGGAAAGGCCAAGAGCCCTGAGTTAATTTGTAGTATATAGGTGAGATGTCTGAATATCTAAACCACTATACTGAACACTATTGCAAGTATAGGGGCCCAAATTACGATCGCAAAACTTAATAATAGTCAGGGTATAAAATTAAAAGAGAATATTGTTCAGCTTTCAGGTGCTAACTTCATTTTTATACATGTTTTCACTATGCTTTTCAGTATAAAAAGCCCTTGTCTAGTCTCTTGACTTGATTTTTTTTAACCAGATTTTATTTTATTTTATTTAACCAGTCTTGATTTTATTTAACCAGATGAAAGCATGATGGAAAGATTAAAGGAAAGAAAAAAAATACTATATCCAACTTAGCACTATTTTTTTCTTATCAATATCTACCCATTTCTACAATTGCTGTATTTTTAGTGCACTCATGAAGTACTGCTTCCTTTTTCAAATTAAGGAGAGATCACTTTGTTCTTTTTTTTTTGTGCTTTATTTTCATGTAGTCTCCTTAAATTTACTCTCATCTTTTTTAAATGCCCATCATTATGGTCATTTGTTAAAAATTTGTTAGTGTATTCTAGTCTTTTGCCACTCCTTTTTTATATTTTATTTAAACACCTTGATTACATACATAATTGTGTTTGGGTTTCAGTCATGTAAAGAACACCACCCATCACCAGTGCAACGTTCCCATCACCAATGTCCCAAATCTCCCTCCTCCCCACCCGGCCTGTACTCTAGACAGGCTTTCCATTTCCCTCATACATTCTCATTATTAGGACAGTTCAAAATATAGTTATTTCTTTAACTAAATTCATCACGTTTTGTGATGAGCTTCATGAGGTGAGCTGTAATTTCCAGCTCTTTTCTCTTTTGTGTCTGAAAATTATTATTGCAAGAATGTCTTTCATTTTTCTTAAAACACATAGATGAGTGAGACCATTCTGTGTTTTTTTCTCTTTCTCTGACTTATTTCACTCAGCATAATAGATTCCATGTACATCCATGTATAGGAAACTTTCATGACTTCATCTCTCCTGACAGCTGCATAATATTCCATTGTGTATATGTACCACAGTTTCTTTAGCCATTCGTCTGTTGAAGGGCATCTTTTGCCACTCTTAATGGCCCTTCTTTTAAACCTGAGTGAAAGGAGATGTGTGTGGAGTATTTTGATACTTATGTACACTTACGTACACTTGGTCATAAATTAATTTAATATGTCACAACTTCTTAGTTTTGGTATTTTTTATGATTGACATAAAATGTAGGTTCTTTAAAATAATACTGGTTTATTTTAATGCCATTCCATTCTCAACCTTCTAAAAACTAAATGAATATTTGTGTAAACATCAATATAAAATAAATTACAACAAATTATAGCAGCATCAACTTTCCCCCTCTAATATAGGGCAGGATTTGTAGACTAATTTAAAAGCTGTTTTAATATGAATTATGTAATTTTTAGCAATAGTATGTAGAATGTCTATTGTCTCATTGTTGTTTCCTGAACTACTTCTCTGACCTGAAATTTAAAGGACCACAATATTAAGATTTATGGGAATCATATCAATACATTTCCCTCCAATTATTTATAAATATAGATATTTTTACAAAAGTATAGTGAAACAAAAACAATGTCAGACCACATGCAAGTCTATTAGTTTAGTTCTATTACAGCTAAACTACTATAAGTTCCTGCCTATTTACTTGCCTTAAGTGTTACAAGATTTATATATTGAAGATAGAGATAACTTTCTATTCATTGACATATCATATATTTTACTTTACTTTTTAGTTTTATTTTACTTATTTTGTTGAATTAACATGGCATTATCTCATAAGTTTCTACTATGTGTCATCAAAAATCAGTTAATAAGTACACTTTTAAATTCATTGATAAAGTTTTAGATTTATTCTTCACTATACAATGGACTCATTTTTTACTTTATTTAGCAATTCTTCTTTCTCCTTCTAGTAGTCAGAAAATAATTGTAAAGTCTATATATATGATATTCATCATGGCCAATATGGTAGTGTTCTCTACATATAATATAAATGAAAATCATATGATCTTTGCTGTACTCTGTCTGACTTACTTTATTAATTTATTATTTTGGTTTTTGGGTCACACCCGGCAGCACTCAGGGGTTACTACTGGCTCTACTGACTCAGAAATTGCTCCTGGTAGGCTCAGGGGACCATGTGGGATGCTGGGATTCAAACCACCATCCTTCTACATGCAAGGCAAGTGCCCTACCACCGTGCTATCCCTCCAGCCCCTCAGTCTGACTTACTACATTAACTGACTTGACTACCATATAGATGCATTCTTTTATACAGGGAGGAAAATGTAATTTTTATAGTTGAATAGTATCTATATATAGCATACCCTTTATATTCAGTAGACTATTTATGAATAATTTAGCTAATTCTAGTTACTTCTGTAAATAATAATGCAAAAATATGGAGGCACATAAATATCTTCAAATTAACATTTAGCAAATAAATACACAAACATGGTAAAACTAGATAATATTAAACTTTAAAAGCATTCTGTTTTTAAGATTGTCAAAAGGCTGATGAAAAACACTTCATGCTAATAATCATTAGGAAGATGCAAATAAAAATAACAGTGAGATGTTTTTCACACCACAGATTCTGACACATATCAGAAAACTGAAACAACTAATGCTGGCACAGATGTGAGAGGAAAGAAACTTTCATTCACTGCTTGTGGGAATGCTGACTAGTTCAACCTTTTTAGAAAAAAAATATAGATATATCTTGGAAAACTAGAAATTGAACACCAAGATGGTCCAACAATACCACTCCAAGGACATACCCTAGAAAACAAAAGCACAATACAAAAACAGCCCCTGAACTCCTGTCTTAATCTGGAAACAACTCAAGTGCCTGAGAATAGATGAATGGCTAAAGAAACTGTTGAACCTGTGCACAGCAGAATACTATGAAACTGTTAGGAAAAATGAAGTTATGACATGGATGGGTATAGTGGATTTTATGCTGAGGAAATGAGTCAGAGGGTGAGGGATAGACATTGAATAACATTACTCATTCACGGGATAGTATGATAATATCCAGTGACAACAAAGATGAATGCCAGGAAGACTCATCCATGGTAAGAAGCTTGTGAGTGCAGATAAGGTAGAGAGGGGTCCACTATGACAATGGTAGTTGAAATTGATCATTCTGGACAAGAACTGGGTGTGAAAAACTTGATGAAATAAATTGGCATACATGGTACCCCTTCATTAAAATAGTGCAAATCAGGGGCCGGAGCGATAACATAGCAGTAGGGTATTTGCTTTGCACTCAGCTGAACCAGGATGGATCTAGGTTCGATTCCCAGCATCCCATATGGTCCCAAAGCCAGGAGTGATTTCTCAGCACATAGCCAGGAATAACCCCTGAAAGTCACCCTGGGTGTGGCCCCAAAACCCAAAAACCAAAAAAAAAAAAAGTGCAAAACACAGTATCAAAAAAAGAGAAAGAACACAAGAAAAAAAAATAAAGAAGAAAAAGAAAGAAAGAAAGAAAGAAAAAAGAAAGAAAGAAAGAAAGAAAGAAAGAAAGAAAGAAAGAAAGAAAAGAAAAAGAGAAGAAAGAAAGAAAGAAGAAGAAAGAAAGAAAGAAAAGAAAGAAAGAAAGAAAAAAGAAAGAGAAAGAAGAAAGAAAGAAAGAAGAAAGAAAAAGAAGAAGAAGAAGAAAGAAAGAAAGAAAAGAAAGAAAAGAAAGAAAGAAAAAGAAAGAAAAAGAAAGAAAGAAAAAAAAAAAGAATGAAAGAAAGAAAGAAAGAAAGAAAGAAAGAAAGAAAGAAAGAAAGAGAAAGAAGAAATAAAAAGGAAAAGAAAAAAAGAAAAAGAAAAAAGAAAGAGAAAAAAGAAAAGGAAGGAAGAGAAAAAACAAAAGAAAGCAAAAGACAGAGAAATACAGAGTAAGACAGAGAGACAGAGATAGACAGAGATACAGAGAGAGATACAGAAAGAGAAACAGAGAAAGAAAGAGAGAAGTAAAATGCCTACCCCAGAGACAAAAGCGAAAGGGTGGGCCATGCGAGCTGGGGCAGAAAAAGTGCACTGGTGTTTGGTGGTATATGTTCAATGACAGAAACTCTATCATGAACCTTTTTGTAATAAAGTGATTAAATAAATTAATAAAAGGAAATAATATATGTATTGTTAAATTGTTAAAAATCTATTGTTAAAAAACTAAATAAAATTGAATATAAGTATCATGAAAACAATAAAGATGGTGTAGTAATAATATCTAGAGACAAAAGAAATGAGAGCCAGGAGACCTAGTCCATGATAAGAAGCTTGCCACGAATAGTGGAACAGAGCAGTAGGGTAGAGAAGGGATCACCAACACAATGATAGTTGAAACTGATCTTGCTGGACAAGAACTTGGTGCTGAGAAGATATAAAGTGATAGTCAAGGAACCCCTTCATCAACAGTAGTATAAATCATAGTGTCTACAAGGAAAAAATAAGTGGGGTAGATAGACAGACAGACAGATAGACAGACAGACAGACAGACAGACAGACAGACAGACAGACAGACAGACAGACAGACAGACAGATAGATAGATAGATAGATAGATAGATAGATAGATAGATAGATAGATAGATAGATAGATTAGATAGAGTAAGAGAGAATTAAATTGCCTTAGGGAAAAATTGTGGACATTAGTGGAAGGAAATATGCATAGGTGAAGGGAGATGTAATTGTAAGACTAAAACTCAATCAATTAACTTTTTATTTTACTTTTTTTATTTTATTTTATTTTTGTTTGTTTTTGGGTCACAACAGGCAGTACTCAGGGGTTACTCCTGGCTCTATACTCAGAAATCGCTCCTGGCAGGCTCAGGGATGCTGGGATTCGAACCGCTGACCTTCTGCAAGCAAGACAAACAACTTACTTCCATGCTATCCCTCGGCATCCTATTTTTTATTTTTTATTTTTTTATGTTCCTTTTGGTTTTTGGGCCACAACCGGTGACACTCAGGGGTTATTACTCCTGGCTATGGGCTCAGAAATCGCTCCTGATTTGGGGGACCATTTGGGACGCTGAGAATTGAACCACAGTCCGTCCTAGGCTAGCACAGGCAAGTTACCTTACTGCTTGTGCCACTGCTCCGGCCCCCATAATCAACTGTTTTTAACCATAGATTTTTAATATAAGAAAATATAATTTAAAAATTCTTCTGTCTTTAGGAATCTCCTTAGTACTTGCTATCATAATATCATATGACTTTAATATCTATAACTATAATATAACTATAATATATAACTTTAACTATTTAGATTGACACTTTGATAAAGAAGAAATACAAATGGCCAAAAGACACATGAAAAAATGCTCTACATCACTAATCATCAGGGAGATGCAAATCAAAACAACGATGAGATACCACCTCACCACAGAGAATGGCACACATCACAAAGAATGAGAATAAACAGTGTTGGCGGGGATGTGGAGAGAAAGGAACTCTTATCCACTGCTGGTGGGAATGCCGTCTAGTTCAACCTTTATGGAAAGCGATATGGAGATTCCTCCAAAAACTGGAAATCGAGCTCCCAAAAGATCCAGCTATACCACTCCTAGGAATATACCCTAGGAACACAAAAATACAATACAAAAATCCCTTCCTTACACCTATATTCATTGCAGCACTATTTACCATAGCAAGACTCTGGAAACAACCAAGATGCCCTTCAACAGACGAATGGCTAAAGAAACTGTGGTACATATACACAATGGAATATTATGCAGCTGTCAGGAGAGATGAAGTCATGAAAGTTTCCTATACATGGATGTACACGGAATCTATTATGCTGAGTGAAATAAGTCAGAGAGAGAGAAAAACGCAGAATGGTCTCACTCATCTATGTGTTTTAAGAAAAATGAAAGACATTCTTGCAATAATAATTTTCAGACACAAAAGAGAAAAGAGCTGGAAGTTCCATCTCACCTCAGGAAGCTCACCACAAAGAGTGATGAGTTTAGTTAGAGAAATAACTACATTTTGAACTGTCCTAATAATGAGAATGTATGAGGGAAATGGAGAGCCTGTTTAGAGTACAGGCGGGGGTCGGGTGGGTAGGAGGGAGACTTGGACATTGGTGATGGGAATGTTGCACTGGTGATGGGTGGTGTTCTTTACATGACTGAAACCCAAACACAATCATGTATGTAATCAAAGTGTTTAAATAAAAAAAGAAAAAAAAACAATTTAGGTTGCCATGAATGTTATATAAATCGATCTTTCCCTCTAAGTCTTCAACTGTACTTTCTTTTGGTAATAGTTATTATCAGAAATACCTAATTGAAGTTCATTGTTGTTTTGATTTGAATTTCCATGGTAATAATATGTGATGAACATATTTTCATATGTCTATTAAACATCTATTTTTTTCTTTGGAAAAGTATATTTAGACGTACTGTCGATTTTTAAACAGGATTTCTCTATTGATTCTGATAATATATATATATATATATATATAATATATATATATATATATCTCGGAGCACACCCATTGAGCTCAGGGGTTAGTCCTGGCTATGCACTCAGAAATTGCTCCTGGCTTGGGGGGGAACATATGTGACTCCAGGGGATCGAATCGCGGTTCACCACAGGCTAGTGCTTGAAAGGCTGATGCCTTACAGCCTGTGCTAACCGCTCCAGCCCCTGATACTCTAAATTTTACTTGGGTTTTTAAGTATATAGTTATATCAATGTATTTTTCTTTCAATGTATTGTTTGTTGATAAAGATGTAAATGTGGGCCTGGAGAGATAGCACAGCGGCGTTTGCCTCGAAAGCAGCCGATCTAGGACCAAAGGTGGTTGGTTCGAATCCCGGTGTCCCATATGGTCCCCCGTGCCTGCCAGGAGCTATTTCTGAGCAGATAGCCAAGAGTAACCCCTGAGCACCGCCGGGTGTGGCTCAAAAATAAAAAAAAAAAAGATGTAAATGTAACTGCACACATTTTATGAAGACATGTTTAACTTTGTTTTTGTCTTTAGTTTTCCTTGTTAAAACATGAAAACTAAAACTATTGAATCAATAACAGTAAATATATCAGTTTTTTCACAAGATAAGAAAATAAGTATCAATAAACAAGTCTTTTAAAGTTGTGTAACAAGTTAGTAACAAATTTTCTAACTCAGAATTTTTGACTTTATGCTAATTTTTATCTTTTGCTTCCCTGACTTTCTCAGAACCTCCCATGAACTCAATTCATTTAATAAATATGTATATTTTTATTTTCTCTTGGTAATCTCAAGGAAGTTTTCCATTTCTTTTTCTATTGTTGTGAAAATGTATTTTTGTTCTGCATTATGTTGTTGTTCTTTGTTCAATCTTTATTTGAGGGATAAAATATTGACTTCTAATGCTACACATATGTTATGTAAATTATAGTAGCATATTGTATTGCTTTGACCTTTCCAACATTATAACTTGATTGGTTGACTAGTCAAGTTCATAGTTTACAATCTTGCCCTTACTTGTGTGAACATGATAAGGCATTTCAATCCAGCCAATCAAAATATCAAACATCAAAAGGTCAAAGTTGTATAATGTTACTTAAACTATACTTTTCTCTTTATTAGTCAACTAATGAATTCTCATGAAAATAAATAAATTCTATGAACTAAAACACATTTGAGAATAGATAATATAATGGATACTTTTTTCTCATATTCAATGACAGATTTTCTGTTTTCAAGCATAATTTTCTTAAGAAAAAAGCTTATATTCTTATTAAAGTATTCTGGCATTAATATTTTTAGGTTTCAGTATGTTATATATAGTACTATGTTTTGTATATAGTACTGAATATTAACCACATGATGAATAAAATTTACAAACTGTACCAAAACTGTCTAATTATCTTTCTTTATCTGATGTTGCCCATTACCCTCAATCTCTTTTGCAGGATTATCTTAGTCTTTGGGGGATTTAAAAATTCTCCATGAGAAAATTATCTTTATTAGTGTATTTCTTACTGTTTCTAAAACATATGCTAAGTATTCATTTTGGAGTGAATACTATTAAAATTTATAATCTGTAAGTAAATTATTTGGTAGTGGTAGCTTTTACTTTGAATCTAACCATTTTTTCATCAATCTAATTACATGTCATGTAAACAACCCAAATGATTTAAGTTATATAAGAAAACTTTATTTAATGTAATTAGACAGTAATATAGCCCATGTGTTTACTTTCATTTTTCTATGTCCTTCTGAACCATTCAATGATAGGTTTTTGTTTTGTTTTAGTTGGACCATATTTTGTGGTACTTAAGTCTTACTCCTAGTTCTGTGCTCAGATTACATTTCTGGTAACGTTTGGGGGACCATATGTGATACCAAGGATCAAATAGCATTGGCACTTTAAGAATTTTCTAGACCTGAAAAATAAATTTAAAGAGAAGTAACTTGAATTTATATTTACAGTTTTAAATTGATTCTCAATGTATCAGGACTAAGGTCAATCCTTATTTTATGGAAAATACATTTTTTATAAAATATTTAAGTACCATTACTACAAGCATGATTGTACTTGGGTTTCAGTCATAAACAGAACACCTCCCTTTACCAGTGCAACATTCCTATCACCAATTCCCCCCCCCCTTTCCAGCGAAGCTCACTACAAGGAGCGGTGAGTGCAGTTAGGAAAATAACTACACTAACAAGTATCATGACAATCTTAATGAATGAAAGAAGTATAATCCCTGTCTTGAATACAGGCAGGGATTGGAAAAATCTATTTTTGATCAAGTCAGAATCAATAGACATCTATACTATGTATGACCTTCCTAGTTACTGTTGGTAGTACATGCTATTGTAGAGAACTTATTCATTCCAATGTTGGTATTGTGTTTGATGAAATAGAAAAATAGGCAAAGAAATAAAAATTAAGGGTTAAATTAGAAGCAAGTTTCACTTCCCCTCTTTTCTTTCTCTTCAATCCACAAACACAGACACACACATATTGTGATATTAACAATTTAAGGAAATATAAATAAATTCATAAGCTTCACGTTATTTGCAGAATTAAAGATCTGCTTATAAGGAACATATGGACTCTGCAGTCCAAAACTGGTTCAAGTAGTAGATTCAGGCTTTAAATGTGGGGAATTTTAGGTTTGTTTCCCCCAATGCATTGAATGAACGAGGTAGCACTGGTGGCCCTCAAGTTCTGGTTGTGAATGAACAGTTGCAATAAAGATAATAATTTTATGAAAAATTAATGATTTTGGTGAAAAGTATGAATGAATTAAACAACTGAATACAGTTAAAGAATATGTACATTGAACATTGTATACTGTAGAACTATAGAAAAGTGGATTCTTTTTCTTGTTGTTTTGTGTGGGGGGGTGTTATTTGAGAGGGTCTAGAAATAGCTACAAACTGTCCTCAAATGGTCCATGGATTACTCCCGAAATTATCCTTCAACCAGGTGGTAAACTCAATTCTAGTGCCTGAGGACATGCTATTGTCTAAATCTTGCCATACAGAGGTTTCCCCAGGCATTCACCTTAATCCCTGGACTCGTTATCCTGTCTCTTACAGGTGGTTTTATTCTTGTCTTTTGGGCATGGGTGCTATAGTCCCAAACTATAATCAGTAAATTCAGGAACCCCAGTGAAGGACTGAAGGATACAATGTTGTTTGAGTGTCCAGGACACTCAGGTCATTTGGCTATGTGAGTTGGACAGAGCCATAAGCAGCAGTTTGTGGATGCTTCCAAGGCTGCTTCCAGGAAGTAATTGCATTCCAAGTCTGTGTTTTACTAATTCCTGGTACCTTAAATATATTTTTTACATCAAAGCTATGACTTCGTTCCAAAAAGTCATGTCAGTTTTTGCCCATTACCTGAATGATAAAGACATTACACATTTAAAGATTTGAGGTGAGAATTAGAAACATCTATCATAATCAAATTTATTTTGAAAAATATTGTAGTTTTTCATAGGAATCATAGAGATTCTCTATTGTCAGCCAGAAATTTATTTGCTGAATTATTGACAATTAATTAATAACAGCAAAGGATAAGAATATGGTTCGACAAAATAGGATAGTTAACTGTTTACATAAGTAATTCAAGTTTAAGGCTTACTATTTAAATGTTGAAAAACTAACTATTATAGAGTGTTGAAAGATAAAAAAGCTAGAAACTGATGACTCTTTTGGATTTTAGTAAAGATACAAAGGTTCAGACAAGAGCCTAATTGATTATTTGCTTCATATATGGATTATTCTTAATTCTGACTTCCTATCACACCTCATGATCAGATACCTCTTATGCCTTAATACCACATTTCCTCAGTTATTAAAATGAACATAATGCTTTGATAAATTTTTAATAAATAATACTATGGTATACTTGATATATCTTACAAAGTATTTTAATATCAAATATCTTAATAATGGGGCGAGAGCAGTGGAGCAGCGGTAGGGCATTTGCCTTGCACATAGCTGACCTAGAATCAACCATGGTTCAATTCCCGAGACAGGAGTGATTTCTGAGAACATAGTTAGGAGTAACCCCTGAGCATCACTGGGTGTGGCCCCAAACCCAAAGATAAATAAATAAATATCTTAATCATGGATTTGAAGAAATATAAGATAATAGTAAATTATAGGTTCAATATTTTTTATCTTTCTTTGATAAAATGTTGCAAGAAAATTCAGAGAATACAAATTAATGGTATGCAGCAAAGTTCCAAAAGTGAATGCATGGTATGAACTAAATAATAGTGAAGTGACTATACACCTGGAAATTTTTAATATGAACTCATACTATTGGTACAAAATATAAGTAATTTTTAACTTTATTGTGGTTTTGAGGGGTCACATCTGGCAATATTCAGGGATTAGTCCTGGATCTACTTTCAAGAATAATTCTGAGGTTCATATGGATACTAGGGATTAAATCCAAGGTTGGCCACATAAAAAGCAAGCCCCTTAGTCAGAGGAAAATAAGTGTTTCTGATCTACCCAACTTCAAATTAATTCTAGTTTGGTATTAATGTTAGACAGAACAACTGTATCAATTTAAACAATGTTTTAGACACATTAGTATTATTTTACTTGCTTCTTCAAAATAAATGTAGATGGTGTCTGGAATTATTACAGAGGTCTATACACATACATGAAATGCCTGGCCCAGATTTGATACTAAACCAGAATCCTAAACATTGGTCCATATGTCCCTGAAGAATACTGAGAACAACTACGATAGCCCTGAGAGTCTTTTTCACTTCACATCCTTGATAACACTGTGTCTTTCAGACCAGTAGGCCAAATGTAGCCAGATATATAGATATGAGATATCCCTCAGAGCCTCTGAGCATTGCTTTAGAGCACCTCCTCAAAAAAAATGGAAAAAATAAATAAATGAAAACAAAAAGAAACAAATAAAGAATAAACTGCAAAGGAAGGTAAAGCAATCTGACATGTAAGATATATAGAGTTAGAAGGGTACCAGAGAGATAGATCAAATAGGCATGTATGGACCCTGATCTTCAGTGCTGCCTGCCCTTCTTAATACTACTGAGAAAGTATCTCCTTGAAAAAAAAAATAAGCAAATCGGATGGAAAAATTTATTGAAAGATTTATTGTAACCTCAAAAACATCCTGAAATTAATATATGTGTGTGTGTGTGTGTTTGCATGCATGCATGTTTTTGGATACTGTTTCTAAGTGTCTTGATCCTTTTTATGGATTTATTAGTTAAAAACATTTCTTGAAAATGTAAATAAAAACTGCACAGAGTGGAAGTATTTCTATCAAGACACAAAACACTAGTTTCTTCAGATTTTTAAACCACTCCCACAGCACATGATTATTCTCTGATTTCCTGGTTGAGCAAGTAACCATTTTAATTAGACTCTGAGGCAAGCAATATCGTGGCCATGGTAACAGGTATAAAAAGAACTTTTATAGAAATGAGAAAAAAGAAAAAAAATGTGATAACTGAAAATGTGTTTAAATCATAATAAAAGGATTTAAACAGATGTTATTTTTTCAAAGTGTTATTTTAAAAAAGAATTTTAAAGGGCTCTTGATATGAGGGGGGGTAATCATGTTTTGGATGTGTCTGTAAGGAAGGTTTCTCACTCTTAAGTGCTGTAGTTCATGATTCTCATGAGTGAGTTGGGTGCCTAGTAAATGAAAAGGGTACCAAAAGGAGAGAAATTAGAATGGAAAACTAAGGTACTGTCTCTCAGTCACTTAAATTCAAGCGAGTTAATGTGTTGTTAGTGCTATTTAATAGATTGCATGTGTAACAGTCCTTTTTAATAAATCTTGTATTTGGAAAAGAGAAAGTAGAGTTTTGAATTCTGGATACTGATGGGAATGTGGATTAATCTGGACATAACACATTAGAGAGTGTAATGAAAATAAGAAAACACCGAAGAGGGATCTCTTAAATGCCAGGTACACTTCTATTGTTTCAAACAGGCCTGTGACTTCCTTATCAAATGATATTATTTAGAACATAGCTTTGAACCTTTGTTTTACATGCATGCGTGCCTTTACATATGTGTTCATACAGAGATACTCACATATAAACATGTACATAAAGGGCAGTGGATAAGTATGGACTATTCCATAGCAGCCAGTTTCTGAATCTATAATCAATAAGCCATAAAAAGCTATCACGCACAGTATGATGAATAAGAATAAAGAAATATGATTTATTCTCCATTAACTTTTTTGTATTTCAGAGAATTATCTCTTTTAGAAAAAGAGGTGCTGACACTTTGTTAGAATGAGCAGCAACTCCCAAAAATAAACAGTCACTTTGAGGGTAGAAGCAGCATCTATGGAACTAAGTTGAAAGTAAAGTAACAAGAAATGAAGAAAAACAGGAAGAAAATAGACATTGGACCAGTTAGAAGAATGACTTATTTTGGCTGAGCTTCTCATAAAATTTAAAAACACCAATTGAATGTAAATTATATGTTGAATAAGCTTAGAGTACCCATATAAAATAAAATAAACAAGTGGTGACTTTGGAGGAAGTTTTACCTCTTGCTACTTTGTCTTTAAAAGTTAAAGGAACCTAAATATTGTTTTATATGCAATTTAAATTTCATTTCTTTAATTTCTGGTTAAAAAAAACTATTTGAAAAAAGATGAAAGAGTAGGTAATTTCTGAAAATCCAAAGAGTGAGTAAAAACAGTGTATAATTTAATAGAGTTTGAGACTATTTAAAGTATCATGATCCATTTTTAAATTAATCGACTTTCTAAGACATACTAATAAGTATGTATTTATCATATGGGATAAAGATTAAAGCAATATAACACTAATTATAATACCTTTTTATTGAACAAGGAATTACATTTCATTCATATTTCACACATTATAGAGCAATACATAATGCATATTATTATGCATGCACATATAAATGACATACACACAACAAATACAAACACATTCACATCTTCCAACCTACATAAAAACAAGGGAAAAAGTATAGGCACCATAATTGTATTTGTTATTTATTATTATAAGGAACTTCATTCTGATCAGCCACAATGTCAGTAACAACGTGGAATTGATATTTGCATAACGGAATTTTCTATTCTGAGTCAGAAAGTTAGGTAAATGAGTTGAGCTCAAAACATGAGCATGTTTTGCATGAAATAGGTAGAAGATTGTAAGTGCTACTACATATGGTCCTTCAACACATTCAGGAGTAACTCCTGAGCACATAGCTGGGAGTACCCTGGGCACCAATGTGTGGGAACCCACAAAATAGAAACAAAACAAAATAATTTAGACACTATGAAGTTTCATGGTACTTTGTGGCATTTGAATAAAAGCAAAATTACTGTGTAAAATCATTTACAATAAAGGGGTGATTTTTATTTCATCTCCAAAATATTAGCAGAAATTTAATATCTGTTTCATGGTAATAAAAGAGCAGCATAAATTTATATGATAGAAAAAAATGTTCTAAGGTTTTGTTAATTTTGTTAATTTTGTGTAGTTTCATTTTTGACTTGCTGGTCAGAAAGTCCTGGACCCCTCCTTTAGTTATCAGCCAATTGTGCTGGCAGTTCTGTACAAGGACCAATGATGTGATATGTTGCCAGGAACTTCTAAGGCTACCTAAATGGGGCTCACTGACCACTAGGCTAATATTGTTTTGTTTTTTAATAAAATACCACTGCAGCCTTTTAAAAAATTATTATTAATCTCTAAATGTAATTGAATTCTTAAATATTAATCTAAAAGTTGTTCATAACATTATTTTCATGCTATCATCTAAGATTAATTGAACAAAATATATAATTAATATAGAATAGAAAAAATGAGAGATGTATGCTTTTATTCACAAGGTTCAAATAACACATACATACTTTTCAAATGAATAGTAGTGACACCTCAGAGATAGCATAGTGGGCATAATGGTTGCTTTGCATGCACGTGACCTATTTCTGATCCCTGGCATCCCATACAGTCTTCTGAGACCCACCAGGAATGATCTCTGAATATGACACTAGATGTGACACAAAAATCCAAAAATTAAATAAAATGTATTCTATTTTCAGTTTCTGCACTTATTAACCAATGTGCATTAGCTTATTTTCCTAAGGGCATAAGAAAGAGGTGCATATTTTCTTTTGTAGTTATACATATTAAGATCTCAAAGAGCTAAATATGTTTTTCCCAATTTCATGTAGCTAACAGACAACAGAAAACTAACATAGGACAACTTTGTTTTTCTTGCAGGTTGTCTTCCACCAGAGTTCAAAAGCAGCACCTCGACTTATTTTCATATTTTTTAGTTAATAAAACTATAGGCATGTATTGTGAAAGCAAGTATCTATTCTATTTAAAAATCAAAGTACCTAGATTCATTTTATAACCAGAGATTCTAGGAACTACCCCCTCCCTACTGCCTTCTCAAGACATTTACATAATTTAAAATATTCCAATTAAAAAAGTTGTATTGGAAGATTCATTTTGTCCTTTAAAAAAGTAAATGTTATTGCATATAACAATATGTCTCAATTTAAAACTGTCTCAAAACCTAAAAGATATTTTCAAATATGATTGAGCAATAACAGTACTTTACTTATTTAATAGTTTTAATTCAGACATGTTCAAAATCTTGGGATCCAACCCAGGGTCTCAAAGTATGATAAACTTGTGCTTTACCACCAAGTGATTACTCATACTCCCTAAATCCTTAGAGCTTTTAAATACAGTATCTACATCTAGAGTTAAGGAATTATTTCTTTACATTCCCCAGATCATTTTAACAATCACACTTAAAATCTATCAATCTTTTCTCAGTCCAAATGGATTGGAGAGATATTCTGATAACACAGACAAAATTTTCAATTTGGAATCAGAGGCTTAGTTTGAAATCTGTCTCATTTCTTATCTCTGTATGATTGAGAAAAGTAAAACAACCCAGTGACTTCTTCACTCTCATTAAATACAGAAGATACTGACATTTGCTAAAATAATGCTATTATTAAAATATGTAATGGATGTATAGATTTACTTGCATGTTATCTTCTTACTAATTTCATTTTTTTTTCTTTAGAGTTCAATTTTATACACGGTAACATATGGTAGGATTAGGCCAGAACTTTTTTACTTTGGGAAAAGATAGATTGAGGTAAAAGGGAACACAGAGACAAAGCTAAGAATAAGGACCTCCTCTCTGCTTTCCTCTTTTGCACTTCCTAAATTTAGCTTCTTTTTTTTTTTTTTTCTGGGTCTTTTCAACCAGACAAGACTAAAGAAACTCCTTAGTTCCACCTTTTTTTGATTACCTACTTCACGGCAAATTTTAGAGGATATTTAATTTTTATACTGTCTTCTACTGAATGTAAATACTAATTAAAATAAGTGCTAGTCAACAGGCTGGAGAGCAGGCTCAAAGGTGTGTACATATTCTTTATTATACATATTATTTTATTGTATTACGTAGATACATTTTGTTTTTAGTTAAAATAAATTTATATATAATATTTACAGAATTTAAAGAATGGTCTTAAAATAATATCTGTGGTGAGAGCAATAGTACAATTAGTAAGATGCTTTTATTGCCTACAGCCAACCGTGGTTCAATCCTAGCATCCCATATGGTTCGCTGAGAACTGCCATGAATAATTCACAAATGCAGAGCCAGGAAAAACCTCTAAACATTGCTGATCCTAAAAAAGACAGACAACTGAAGACCACTCTTTAAATTTCTTACATACATTATATTTTTTTTTTTCATTTTGATTTTTGGTCACACTCAGTGATATATCCTGGCCTTATTCCTTGTTTCGCACTCAGGTATCACTCTTGGTGGGTTCAGAGGACCATATAGGTTACCTGCCAGGCAGCAAACACATGAAAGACACTCTATCTACTGTTCTATTGCTATCTATTTTTGATATTAAAAACTTTCAAAAGTGAATAATTAAAAATAATTAAGAGTCTGAGAGATAGTACAGAAAGTAAGGCATTTGTCTTGAATGCGGACAGCCTAGATTTGATCCTTGGTACCCCCATATGTTTCTATGAGCCCAGTAGAAGTGATCCCTGAGCACAGAGGGAGGAGTCAACTCTGAGTACTATACCATAGGGTGTGGCCCAAGAATTAACCAAACAAACAAAAGAATAAATTGTAGTTAAATACAGAAAGAAAAATTTTGATGACCAATTTAAACTAAACAGAACTAAATTTAACAGAAGCTAATTTAAACTAAACAGAAAGTAATTTTGGAAATGAGATCCTTATATTTGTTTTTAATTGATATATTTTCTTGAACTGTTGAGTCAACCTACAAGCCTAAACTTATACACTAAGATTTAGTATATAAATATTGACATTTGCTAGATTATTTTTGAATGTCTTTCTTCTTACACATTAATTATCTCCAAAATTCTAAGGTTTAATAAAAGTTAATAATGTGATAAATTATAAAAATATTACAAAGGAGGGGCCGGAGCGATAGCACAATGGTAGGGCATTTGCCTTGCACGATGCTGACCCAGGAAGGACCACGGTTCATTCCCTGGCATCCCATATGGTTTTCCAAGCCAGGAGCAATTTCTGAGCTTATAGTCAGGAGTATCCCCTGAGCATCACAAGAAACAAACAAAAAAAAAACCTTCCAAAAATATTACAAGGAAAGCAATGAGTCTTAAAAAAAGAAATAAAGGCCTATTCACTATAATTCACTATAATAATTTCACTATAATATTTTAGATTAAAATTATTTTCCTTATGGCTGGCCAGTGATAAATACTATCACCGGTGATACTCAGGGGTTACTCCTGGCTATGCTCTCAGATCTCACTTCTGGCTTGGGGAACCATATGGGACTCCAGGGGATCGAATCCTGGTCCGTCTTAGGCTAGCACGGGCAAGGCAAACGTCACCACTCCAGCTCATCCCCTCTTTTTTTTGTTTTATTTTTGTTGTTGTTTTTGTTTGTGTGTGTGTGATAGAATAATTTTTAATCACAATGCTAACACCACTTTGTTATTAGAGATAAAATGATTTTTGTTTATGTTTTTATAATTTTTTTCTATTAAAAGATATATAAGTACAAAAATTTTAAGACAAATTTTACTTAAATATTAATAATTGTCATTGTAAAATATGTACAAATACAACAATAGAAATTACTAAAAAACACAAATATTATTGATTTTATTGTGGCCATTTTTCTTTTCTACACTTTAAAAAATATTATCTCATATAAATATGGCAGTCTTCATGATCCATATAAATTTAAGGGCATGCATAATACAAATAATTGATAAATAAACAGATAAATACATAAGTATTAAACTATAACTATTATCAATAATGTTGCAGAAGATATTTCTGAGACTATCCAAAATAACAACCTCACCAAAATACATTCTAAAAAATTTCAACACAGGAAAGTTTTCTTTATCAATAACTTAAACCTATTAATTTTCTAAATTTAAGAAAAGATATAGAACATTTTAATTTAAATATATTTTAACTGGAGAGACAGCTTAAAAATTAAAGCAATTGTCTAACATTTTGCTGACCCTATTTAGATCTCCAGCCCCACATTCTATACCTGGCAATACAAAAGGTAGATCATCTCAGAGATCCTCATGCAGTGCCAGTTGGCTCTGGTAATACCTAACATTATATGGACTACACCACAATGCATCCTCAAGCAGTCATATTGAACACCCTTCCTGTTTCCTAAGACTCTCCTTGAGTGCTTCTGGTATCAGAATATTGCTTGGTAGCATCTTCCCCCACATTATTTTTTTATTTGGGCAAAGTGAATTACAAATCTTTCACAGTAATATTTAAGGCACATAGTAGTAATGAATGAGGGGCATTCCCACCACCAGTGTTGTCCTCCCTCCACTCCTGTTCCCAGCAATCATCTCTCTTCTCCCTCCTTTATCCCCCATAATGCTAGTGCAACTGTTACCCCCATGTACAGCTTGATGTAGATTGGGTATCATTTCTGTTGTCATTGACTTTAGATTTTGTGTTTAAGTCTGATCATTTTTTTATTTCCACCAAATGAACATACCACTGCTGGTCTTGGTACCATCCATTTTTCTCCCTCCAAATATGATGCTAATCAAAGTGATTCCAGTAATGTGGATCTATTTGAGATAAGAGAATGAACTAACTTTACTAAAATAACATTTTGCAATTTACTATGAAAGTTTTTTTATAATAATAATTTTTATTTTGACCAAAGTGGATTACATATCTTTCACAGTAATATTTTAGGTACATATTAACATTGAATCAGGGGATTCTCATCACTAAAGTTGTCCTCCATTCCCCCCCCCCCCCAGCTTGCATCCCATATCCCCCTCCTTACCCCTGGGCTGCTTATATAAGTGGTCCCCTCTGTTGTCTAGCTTGTTGTAGATTGGGTATGGATTCTTTTGGCTTTGGATTTGGTGTTTAAGTCCGATCATTTTAACTACTACTTAGTGATCATACAACTGTTTGGTCTTGGTACCCTCCATTATTTTCCCCTCAATTTGAGAGGTAGAGCAAGATGGTTCAAGTTATGTAGTTCTGTTTGAAGATAAGAAAAGCAATAAAATTGGATTAAAAATCAAACAAGCCGAAAATGGGTGGAGTCCTTAGAGGCTCTCAACATCAGTTTGAGGGAAGAAAGGGAAAAAGGAAGAGAAACACAACAATACAAAAAGAAAAATCAAACAAAAATCCAATGAGCACTACAGCAATAAAGACAAGTACCACATAATAACCATGGTCCTGAAATTAAAAAAACAACAGTGCAAAAATTGAAACAACAACAATAACAAAACCAATAAAAACACAAAGTAAATAAATAAATAAATAAATAAATAAATGTTTATTTATTTTGTGCTGCTTCTTTTTTTTCCGCATAGGCACAGTAAATATTGGGGACATTAGAGAGGGAATTCCCTTGGCCTAAGAGATACAGGGTTTCTCTGCCCTTGAAGTATACTGTCATAGGAATAACTACAGACTCGAAAGGGTTTTTTTTTTATTAAAAATATGGGCACTTAGTATTAGAGAAAATAATATTAGAGTATGCAGGGTGCTTAACTTGCATGTAACTGACTCAGTTTCATTCCCTGGCATTGCATAAGTTCTCAAATTCACCAGTGGGAGTTATATTTGAGCACAGAGCCAGAAGTAAAGCCTGAGCACAGTCAGTTGTGACCTCTAACCCATAAAATTTATGAGTACTAGTAATATTTTAGTCAAAGCTTAAATATTCAGTGTTTCTAGTTATTCATGTTGTATTGGTGACGTGAAATGTAGGAAATAATTACCCTTAATTTTACTAAATTTATCTGTACACCAGTGACATAAAATTTGAAATTTCAAGTTAGTTTCTCTTTCACGTGATAGTTTGATCATTGTAATATTTCTGGTCTTTCTCAAAATTTTGTATCTGAACTTAAATGGAAGTCACATACAGTATTGTAAGATTTTTAATATTCTTTAGATGCCCAATGGGCCTCAGACAAATAAATAATTATTCATCAATTTATATTTACTAGTGACCACAAGTTGGGAGTATGGTAGTCTTTCATAGAAAACTATTCAAAACTAAGTTTTGTTGGATTCTAGATGAATAAAGCAGGAAGGATAAGAAACTTTTCTCTAGATTTTCCAAGAAAAATAGTATGGTGATAACTAAGGTTTATAAAACTAATTGGAAACTCTAAGAAAGGAGTAGCAATATGTTTTGAATATATAAAGGAGACATTCTTCAGTGCTTTTTGGGAAGTAGAAACTTCACTAAATATCTGTCTTTGACTATTACTGAAGAATTAGAGTATTTTAGGAAGCATTATCCACAGTAAAAAGAAAAGAGCAATTAATTTTGCCGTTTTATTTTGATGCCCCTTTCTGGGGAAGATAATTTATAGTATATCTTATGTGTGATTATATGTTAATATCAGTATCTTATAATATATTTTTATAATTGTAAGTCATCACTTCAAATTAGTTTGACTTAAATTATTTTAAGCATTTTATTTCATATATAATAGAGATTATCCTATTTCTCCACATTTTTTACCCTATGCAGTTATGTTTTCTTCTTTACTCTAATGAGAAAATAATACTTACTTTGGATTTCAGAAATTTAGTTACAATAAAAATCAGGTGCCAGTGTTAATATTAAATACCTTTTAGCAAAGCTTTGAAGTTACAGCATCTTACTAAAATCAAAGAAGCCTAAAAATAATTTCAACTTGCCTTCCAAAGAAGATTGGTAAGATGTAGAAACAGTCTGGAAAGCTTTTTAGATTCCAATGATTTTGACACTTGAAAAGTTAAAGGAAAATGGATACATTGATTCAATATCATTTAATTTGAAATCAAATCAAATAAGCTGCCTTCTCAGTATCTTATGGTTATATACTAAGTTACTAATTACAGTGTATATGCATTGATTAATTGGTAACTATAAAATAAAATGTACTTTATGTAGATAATTCCAGAAACCAGAGAAATATCTCACCAACCCAGATGGCATGTTCTGCACTCAAGAGATCCTATATTTGGTATCCATAAGGTACCTGAGCACCACCATCAGCCATAAGAAGCCCCTACGCACTCTCAAATGCATCCTCTGAATAAAGAAAGAAAATCTTGCATTTCTTTGGAGCAACTGTAAAAAAGCCCTTTGTTACCTATAAAGAAAAGAAAAGCTTTGAGAAGTCTTTTAATAACAGAAAGTTTGTTATTGTAGAATTTATTTCTCTGGAACGAGGAGGCATATGTCACAGTACTCATAGCTTATTCATGACTCTATACTCAAGAACCACTTCTGGCTCACATGAGAACCTATGTGGTGTGGTAGATCAAAATTGGGTCCATCGCACAAGGAAAGTGCACTGTCCTATCTCTTCATAGAACTGTAAAACTTAAAGGGAAGTTGTCTCTGGTGCGAAATGGAAAAGAAAATGTCATGTTTAAGGGAGAAAAACAAAGACAGCATGACTTCTCAGTAGATTCTCTACTAGACAGATATCACTTAGGGAATGACAGTTAAGATGGTGGGAATAGTCATGAATTTTCCTAGAGAAGGACACAAAAGGACATGGACATCGTAACATGCCACTGATCAAAAGAGATATACTAGTTCCTTTTTGATGTTTCTGAAATAATCATATTGCTTTAACCTAATTGCTAAAGTATATCATTTTAATTCTTAGTGTGTACAATATTTATTCAAATAACTGAAATTTTTATAATCTGTATTTTTGGAATTACTTCATTTTTTGTAGTTAAACTTTTATTTGGCAATTGATTCATACTTTGTAAATATAAAACTGACATGAGGATTTTAGGTTCATTATTTGCAAGTCATAAAACTGAATAATATTTTAGTTTTTCTAATATCTATTTTTGAAAAATTTTACACAGCAGTATATTCCCAAGTAAAAGATAGGTACATAAATTTTATACAAGATGTAGCTTAATACACATTTGGGAATGCTCATTTACCTAACTTACTACTAATCTTTAGAGTAAAAAATAAATAAATAAAATATTTTATGAATTGCATAGTAGACTGATGAGTTATTATTAAATGTAATTGTTCACCTTGCCATCATTGGCAGAGAAATGTGTAGATATCAGAATTTCTCCAAGATTTCACACATTTAGGTGGAAAAAAGCAAACTATACAAAATAGTTTTCCACTGTGAAAAATAGCAAAATTCCACACTTACAACAAATTGCAAATTTTCACATATTTGCTCCAGGCAAACATTTGCAATTTTCACAGCAAATAAGGCTTTTGGCTCCAATATATATATATTTTCTACCCCCTTGGAAAATAAAGCATTATTCCTATTTTCAGAAAATGAGAAGAAAAATACAAACAAATAAAAAGCAAATTTACTGATAATATCATGCTTCTTTTACTTTGATTTTGTCTACCTACTTAAATTTAACATAGCACTGTATTTAATTAAAAATTTATAATTTTGTGCAGATATTATGAAAATAATACTGAAATATCATTGTAAGTAGGATATTCAGTTTTATTCTGATCAGAAATACTTTCCAAAAGTACTGACAGGAAATAGAAATTTTTTCTCAGTAATCAAATAAAATAGTGAAGTGGGTTTTCCCCTAAAATATATTTTTCCTTTTATTACTATAAAAGAACTCTCATGCAAGATGCAATTTTTTTGCATCAGCTAGCTATAAAATTTAATGAATTTTTCCCTTAATTTCATTCACAAAAAGCAAAACCCAAAATAAAATATAAACGTAGTTCTTTATACTAATCTTTTTCTTCTAATATATTTAAAAAATAGAAGTTGATTTAATTATTGTAAGAAATGCAAAGAAATTTGAAAACCAACTTACCTGATGGGAATCTTTTCTAATACAAATTTATTTATTTTGTAATTAAAAATTAAAAGAAAGAACAACACATATCTATTAATTGGATGTTGCCTTTGTGTTTTTTGAGAGATGGGATGATATTTAAACAATTAAATTGAGGCTTCAAATTTATTAGAAAAATAGCAATTTCTATTTTGTATCACTTAATTGACTTACTTATAAACTATTTTGTTCATGAACTAATAATTTGTGGGTGTACATTGTTGTATGTGTGCATTTATGTATTTGTGTGTTCCATGACAGAGTAATTCATTGCATGGGTATCAACATTTCTTTTAAGTTTCTATAGAGGTTAAGTAAATGATTCTGAGAAAAGTAATTTTAAATTTTAAAGGACATGATTATCCGGGAAAACATGACACTTTTCTAACTTTAGAAAAATACATCAATATTGGCTCTCAGGGATGAATCCTGGTTCTGTATTCAAGAGATCATAATCAAGTATGAGCTCAGGAAACACTTTTGGTGGTTTTCTCAGGACCCTATGCAGTGCGCTGGATAAAATTTGGATTAGTAGAGTGAAGTTAAGCACCTTATCTGCTATAAAAGTTTTCTGACTATAAAATACTATTTATTGTTGTCAACCATAAATCTTTCTACTACCTGGGATATTTTTTTCCCAGATATATCCTGTATCCGTGTTTGATCCTGGACAATCCATATGGTACGCCAAACACCACCAATAAAATTTCTGAGTGCAGATATTGGAATTACCTTTGAGAACGGCCAGGCAGGATGCCATACATCCCAAAGAATAAAACAAAATAAAAAAAATAAATAAATTAAATTAAAAAATACCTTGAATGGAAAAATTAGTGTCAGAAAATAAGGCTCAGAATAAGTATACTGTTCACAATATTTGAATAAGAATTAATCTCTGGGGGCCAAAAGATAGCGCAGCAGAATGGCCTTTTCCTTGCTCGTGGCAGATCCAGGACAGACCTGGTTCGATCCCTGCGGGCCCATATGGTCTCCCACGCCAGGAGCAATTTCTGAGCGCATAGCCAGGAGTAGCCCCTGAACATCACTGGTGTGGCTCAAATACCAAAAAAAAAAAAAAAAAAGAAAGAAAGAAAAAAAAAAGGAAGGAAGGAAGGAAGGAAGGAAGGAAGGAAGGAAGGAAGGAAGGAAGGAAGGAAGGAAGGAAGGAAGGAAGGAAGGAAGGAAGGAAGGAAGGAAGGAAGGAAGGAAGGAAGGAAGGAAGGAAGGAAGGAAGGAAGGAAGGAAGGAAGGAAGGAAGGAAGGAAGGAAGGAAGGAAGGAAGGAAGGAAGGAAGGAAGGAAGGAAGGAAGGAAGGAAGGAAGGAAGGAAGGAAGGAAAGAAAGAAAGAAAGAAAGAAAGAAAGAAAGAAAGAAAGAAAGAAAGAAAGAAAGAAAGAAAGAAAGAAAGAAAGAAAGAAAGAAAGAAAGAAAGAAAGAAAGAAAGAAAGAAAGAAAGAAAGAAAGAAAGAAAGAAAGAAAGAAAGAAAGAAAGAAAGAAAGAAAGAAAGAAAGAAAAAGAATCTTATTTTTAAATAAGAATGACTGTTATCAGTCACTTATCTTTTTTTTACATACTTTAAAATACTCTGGTCTACACTGAAGATGTTTCTGAGTTTCAGTAACATTAGTCTACTAGTAGCCCAAATTGTTAACTTACAATCGTGTAGAAAACTGATTACAACTATATAGACAGCTTACATTTGATTATTTCTTGTTTGTTTGGTTTTGCCATCACTCACAGAAACAAATCAGTTGCGTGAAAAGCGTATGAACAACAATTTTTTCCCAGAAACCCCAATTTTTGTGAAATCTTAGAATGTCCTTTTACAAGTCATAATCTAATACCAATAGAATGATACAGCTTTGTCAATCAAGCACTTGTTCATGGCTAGGAATGTTTATAATTTTTAATTTGGGCATAGAACAAGAATTTCAAAAAGCTGTACATTTAACAAGAATTACTTTTATGTTATCAACTGAAAACATTATCTCACAAAAAATAAAATAATTTTTCCAAACACCTATATATGCAAACATCACCTTCCTAACTTACCCAAGAGAAAATGTGTTTTGACAAAGAATGCTATATACTTCATGAGTAATTCCACTGAGCCAATACATAAACAATCCACATTTGTGCCTATGATAATTTATGTTTCCAATACATGAACTACTAAAATATGTGACATGAATAATAACATGAATAAACAGTGCTCCTTTTTTAAAATAAAATAAAACACTTAATGTTAAATTAACAAAATTAAAATAAAAATTTAAATAAACTCTATAGAGTTTAAAATATACATACTTAAATACCAAACTAGGGTACATCTATGAATATTAATAATCCATTAAAATAGTTTCCCTATTTTATTTCTGAAACACCTTAATATATATAATACTTTATATATAAATATAAATATATTTTATATATAAATTTATATATATATATAAATTTATATATAATATATATAAATATATAATATATCTATATAAATATAAAATATATAAATATATTTTTATATAATATATATGTATATTTTATATATAAATATAAATATATATATTGGTTTGTGGGTCACATTCGGCAGCACTCGGGGGTTATTCCTGGCTCTACGCTCAGAAATCACCCCTGGCAAGCTCAGGAAACCATATGGGATGCCGGGATACAAACCACCATCCTTCTGAATGCAAGACAAATGCCCTACCTCCATGCCATCTCTCCAGCCCCTTTAAAATACGATTTTGATGACACATTTAAATGCATATTAAAAGAGTACACACGTACATACATTTTACTTAAAACAATATATCAATGGGAGTTTATGCACCAGTAAAATAAAAATTTAGAGACATGGTTTTTTTTTGTTTTTTTTTGTTTGTTTGTTTGTTTGTTTTGCATTTCCTTGTTTCAATTATCTTCTCAATTTGTTGATTTTAGTACTAATATGTCATTATTTGGGGAAGAGTATAATGAAAATTTCCAAGTGGCAAAGCATTTAGTTTTGCTAGATACTGAAAGAAACAAAGACCAGAAGTCACTCTACTTTAATAAACTAGTCCAGGAATCGCATATGTTACTTTTGGTGCTTATATATATTTTTCTGTTTGTAATGAGAGATCTAGTAAGAGTTGGTTATATACCTGCTTTCAAGAGATTTTAGAAATTGCATCAGCGCTCACATATAAGATAACATTCAGATATTAACCCAAAGCAAAGGTGTTTCCTATATGTCTCTTTCCCATAAATCTCTCTTTTGATATGCAAAGCCCATGTGGATTACTCTACCTCCTCAACCTGGTGTGAAGGTCTTGGTTTAATAAAGAAAGAGCAGTTATGGCTTTGGGTTCTGGCAGACATCACAAGAGAGAAGCCATAAAAAGCTACTGACTCCATCACTCTCTCCTGATTGGCTTGACTTATTATTTCTTTATTACTACCCTACTTCTTCAGACCTCTCTGTATGAGGTTTAGAAACATGGTGCCTAGGGCAATCCCACAACCTATGGGTTTTATTTTAAACTCACACATGTTTAAAACTAAGTGCTTTTATATATGTGATTATGGTTTGTTAAGTGCCTGAGAAGCCAAATAGCAGAGTTAAGTAGAACATGATTAGCATATTTAGGTTATCTAGAGGGTGGATCTTTAGACTAAACAATTGCAAGGCATGGTTTTTATTTTTTTTTGTTTTATTTTATTTTATTTTATTTTACCATTGAGCCATTCTAGGTTCCATTGGCATATTTTTTAAACCATTGAAATATAAATCTAAGATGTGTTAATATTTTACAAAGACTTTAAGCCCCACTTTTGAAATATATATTTTTTTCACAAAAGCATTTACTGATCTAGAATGGGTAGTAAAGAAGGTAACACACCATGTCCATAGCTTACCTAGGTTTGATCCCTTGCACCACATAATGTCCCCTGAAACCTTTCAGTTATGACCTTTGAGAACAAAGCCAACCCTGAAGCATGTATATCTCCAGGTTGGTCCAAAAACTTTTTTAAGAAAGGTGGTGATGGTTGTGGTGTTTGCATTGAGAACCAAACAACTTAGAGACTGTAGCTCTCAAACTGCAATTCAAGTTTATAAAAAAGGAGAGAGTTTTATGGTTTATAAATCATATAATATGAACATTAAATATCTGTTACATTGTGTAAAATTATCCCATGTGCAGTCTCTCCAACCAAAGATGAGCAAGTCTAAATCAGGATCATAGATAAAATAATCCAGACCAGGCTGAGTATGAAACATGTGTAGTCTGGCAATCTTCTATCTTAAATGGAGAGCTGGATGCCTACCAGAGCTATCATTTTTATTTTTTTAATGAAACTGTAATTATATAAATTTATTTATAAATATTTATACAATTATATACTTATACATAAGCACTTACACAGACTTAGAAAAAAATGTAAGAACATTAATTAAAAGGACTTAATGAAGAATAAACAAAATTTTCCATGATTTCCTTGAGGAGATCCAGAACTCATTCTTTAGTATGGGTCCCTTAAAATTCAGCCATTAGAAACCTTATTCTCTAATTGTATATTAGAACCACATTTAAACAATTAAAAAATTCCCCTAGTTTCCAAGGTCTCAAAGTTGATAGGAACCTGGGAATTCAAAGGTCTCTGAGCAATAAAAATTATGTTCCTCAAGTAAAAGAACCAATTGATCTAAACTCCCTCAAAGCCCTCTTTGACCAAAAAAACCTCCATTTTCTATTATGGTTTTATAACAAGCTGAAGTTCTGATTTTGACACCAGAATCACTACTACCCCATTCAAAGAATTCTACCTAGATAGAGCTCAAGAACTGAGCACAGCGAAGCTGATCTGTGGAATAGTATCTAGATTCAAGATGGTCTCTCCTAATTAATACTGAAAAAGCTTTTGCCAACTACAATTTAAATGTACGTTTGTTTGGAAAAAAAACTCATATTTTTAGATTACTAATCTTCCCTACCTTCCTTCTAAATAATTGTTTTGTGGATTGAATATAAATGTTTTCCCTTTAGAGAAGCTTTCTTTTTAGATACCCTCTGTAAGAAAAAATAAATAAAAATAACAGCATGATTGAAGCTTATTTAGTCATCCAGAGACTTTTAGACTGTTCCAACAGGAGTTAAAATATTAAAAAATAAAAACAAGAATTATTTCTAGCCAAAGGAACACAGTTATTAGCAACTCTCAGTTATGCCTTTTCACCCCCCCCATACCCCAAGACATACGTACATATGCCTTAAAGCACATAGGACAATCAATAATCACAGTGGTCACAACTCCAGGCTATTGTACTGTATGATTATGGAGAAGTTGCCTTCCTATAGATCACCTGTGGACGCAAAGAATGGAAGGGCCAAACAAACTACTATGCTGTATTGGCAAAAGAGCTATCATTTTAATTCAGTACAGAGACCACCTCCATGTGAGGCAGTAAGGACAGAGTTGGGACATATAGCTTAGGCTATCCTGAACCAGATTCCATCTAGGTTTATAAGTAAGATGATCTCTGTTTAAAACCATGTTCTAAATACATAGATACAAAGGAACCAGGGATGATCTTTGTTTTGGGTAAAATAAAGTGTAATCTAATAACATTTTGTATCTCCTGAGAAATATGGTTTTTATAAACTTGGTCTTCTACCATTTTTCTTTTGAAAGAACCACATTAGTAGCATGGTACGTTGTCAAAAAAAAAAAAAAAGAAAAAAGAAATGGTGAGAATTTTGTGCACATATCATCATAGAAATTAGATACAAATGGATATAGAAAATGTTCATCTGAAGAAACTTTGGGCAAGAATATGAGCACAGAAATAAAAAAAGAGAACTTTATAAATCTATTTTTATAGTTCATAAGTTGTTCAATGCATCTTAAGTTCACATTATTTTTTTTCTATAACAATGAAAATTTGAATTTTATTTATTTTTTATTATTTATTTTTAAAATAATTTTTATTTTGACCAAAGTGGATTACAAATCTTTCACAGTAATATTTTAGCTATGTAGTGACATTGAATCAGGGGCATTCCCACCACCAATGTTGTCCTTCCTCCACCCCTGTTTCCAGCATGCATCCAATATCTCCCTCCTTTGCCCCCTGGACTTAATCTTTTCAGTGAATAAAAAGGCAGATGTAGTCTTAGTAAAGTTGTTAGAAAACCAACGTGACAGTATTTCTTCTGTAAAAGTGAAAAAAAATAGGTTTCTAACTGAACAAACAGAGAAAATGTACTGTAAGTTTCAGTAAAAAATTTATTGTCTCAAACCAAGGAGACATTCCTAAATCCTTAGAGAAAGTGTTTCTATAAAATATATATAACTACAGAGCATAATGAGAAAAATGCAGAAAATATTACCTTCATTAAGGTTTTAGACAACATTTTATCTAGTTTTATGGATGAATCAAATAAAAAACAGAATTTTTTGAAATAAAAAATTATTGTGTAAGGTAGAAAATACCTGAGGCTAGATGGGTTCACCAGGGAATTTTTTCAAACCATCAAGTGAACCTACTATCATCCTTCTAAAGCTCTTTCAGGAATTGTAACAGGAATCCTTCTAAAGGGTTATTACAGGATCCATTTCTATATTTCTTTGATAGTAAAAGTTGACAGATATTTAAAAAAAAAACTTCATACCAATATTCCTGACAAACATGAATGTATCTGAAATAAAATCCTATTTAAACACAATAATATAACAAATTCATTAAATACCACAATCAAGTGAAATTCACTCCAGGGATGCAAAGATGGTTCAATATACAAAAATCATATTGTACAGTACAATAATAATAGTACAATAAAATCTGTTGTTATCTCTATAGATAGAAAAATCATTTAACAAGATTTGCCACAAATTAAAAATAAAATATCTCAATGAGATTGAGATTGGGGAACTTTTTTCAATACTAGAAATTGCATATAAAGCATACTCACATCTAATATCATACATGATAGTGAAAACTGAACATTTTCTCTTTTTGATCAGCCATATTAAACGGATATTCACTTTTTATTATTTTGTGATATATTAATCAATACCACTTGTCAGATAAATACAAATCAAAATGACAATAAGATGTATCTTCTAATTCATAAGAAATTAAGAATAAAATTATGTTTATCTATTAAAATAAATATAAATATGTAATCTACTATCCTACTATTGTCACTTCTTTTGCTAGCAATGTGTTTTCAATTTTTTAATACAAAACTACCTCAAAGCTGTGATTTTTTAAAAAATAAAGTTACCTATTTCTTATTAACAGACTCTAATTTAAATTTTCATTAAGTAAAGCATGAGAAATTAAAATGTTAATTAGGAAGAAAATCATGAAACAAATTTACTAAGTGTCAAGAAAATATATGAGTGTATATTGGGATACATATATGTATATAAGTATAAGCATATATAAAAGTGTATGTTGTATAGTAGGCAGACATTAGTGTACAATAGCAAAGCGCTGAATCATTGTTTCTGGTGGAGAAAGGATCTAACAGCTGGGGGAAAATATACCTGAAATAGCAAAAATAAATACCTACAATTTTCATATCAAAATGAGACAGTTGGGTTTCTTAAAAGAGGGCCTTTTATGCTAAATCAGGGAACTATCTTGAGAGGACTTTTCTTTTCTCATACAAATTAAAGTATAAAACATCTTTTTTAAAAAGGAGATAAGAAAAGACAATGTCTTAAATAGGAGGGAGCATAAGTAACAGAACAGATTGGACTCAGCAAATATTAAAAATATTTTAAAATGTCTGTTTCAGAACTCTTCAGGAAATAGACTTCAGAGTTGTCCCTAGAGACCAATGATTTCACTCTAGAGACAAAGACAACAAAAACAAAAATAAGTAAGTGAAATAACATCAAATTAAAAAAAATTTTTTTTTTGTGGAAAGGAAAATATTATTCAAGCTAAAATGAAGACACCTTTCTGAATGAGAGAAAATACTTGTACAGAATATATCAAATAGGATTTAAGAGCTTGATAAATTATTCATAAATTTTCATAACAAAGATTTCTACAATTCCATCCAAAATTTCACTTTTCTGGCAAAATATAAAAGTACCCCCTACCCAAGAGATGCACTTATATTAAATTTGTATATGAATAATTTATTATTGTCACTTATTATGTAAATATAAATGAGTACAAAAATGATTTTTTTCCTCACACCATTGAGAATGGCATATTAAAAGTCTGGAAATAGCTAGTATTTGCAAGAATGTGGTGAAAGGAAACCCACAATTGTCTTTGATGGGAATTACCAGTTTAACATTTTTGGAAAGAAATACAGAAATATCTTTAAAATGAAAAAATAGAACTACCATAGAACTTAGCAATATCAATTCTTAGCATATTCGTTCAAAGATAAAAATTGTATTGTAAAGAACATATGGAACCTCTCCTGAGAGGGCTGAGAAAGGCCCAGCAAATCTTTCTCTTAGAGGTGCCCAAGCCGAAAAGCCAAGAAAGAAAGACTGAGTGAGTGAGTGAGTGAGTGAGTGAGTGAGTGAGTGAGTGAGTGAGTGAGTGAAAAACAATATCAGTGGTGCCCCAGAAGAAAGGCAGATCCTTTGTATTTGAAGACAGGTGGGAGGAATCTACACCCTGCTGTGAGATTACCATCTGAGAGAGTTTGAGGATGTGAGCTGCTTTTACATGATTTTCTACTCTTCTGTCTCCTGAACCTCTCCTGAGAGGGCTGAGAAGGACCCAGCAAAAATTCTCTCCTAGAGGCTCTAGAAGAGCATGGTGGCTCCTCTTCGCTTTGTCGCTGCACTCTTTCTTACTAATGAACTCTACCATAACACACAGAAAAAAAAAATCACACTTTAAGTGTGACAATAGGGAAACCTTGCAGGCAAACAATATGCACAGAGAATAAAGATGATAGCTCTGATGACCCAAAAAATACCAAACATCTTATTAATCTCTCAGATAAGAAGTTTAGAATAGAAATATGGAGGATCCTCATGGAAATCAAAGAAAAAATATTTCTAGCTGAACAGAACACAAAAATAGAAATCAGAAAATTCTAAACTGAAATAACAGATCTGAAAAACATAGTAGCTGACCTGAAAAACTCAATGGAAAGCCTGTCCAATAGGGTAACAGCAGCCGAGGACAAAATCAGTGAATTGGAAGAGGAAATGCAGAAAAATTCCATACAGCAGAAGAGATTGGAAAAGAACTTTAAGGCACACAATGAAAAAAGTACTCAAAGAATGTAAACAGATGAAAATAGAAATCTTTGATAAACTCAACTGAAACAACGTAAGAGTCATTGGAGTCCTAGAGACCCAGTAAGGGGATATCCAGGAAGAATCAACAGTCAAAAACATCATCACAGAGAAACTCCCAGAGATAAAGACTGCATGTAATCTAATCCTGTATGCCCGTAGAGTACCAGCTAAAAGAGACCTGAAAAAACACCCCAAGACACATCCAAGTCACATTGTTAAATTCCACAGATAGAGAAAAGCAGCAAGATCCCAAAGGGAAATTACATCCTTAAGATTTACAACAGACATGTCACAAGAAACTCTCAAGGCCAGATGACAGTTGTGGAATATTATGACAAGTCTGAATGAAATGGATGCTTCACCAAGAATACTGCACACAGCCCTACTAATGTTCAGATTTGAAGGAAGGTTACATAGCTTCACAGATAAGCAACAGCTCAGAAACTTAACAGTGGCACAACCACCCTTAAAGGAAAAACTGAAAGGTCTACTTTAAGACAAGACAGACCAACAGGCACAGCAAACTTATACACAAAGATGATATTAAATCTCATGACAATCATCTCCCACAATGTCAGTGAACTAAATGTACCAGTTAAGACACACAGAGTGACTAAATAGATCAAAATGAAGAAACCAACCATCTGCTTCCCATAACAAACATACCAGAACATAGACTCAAAGTCAAAGGCTGGAGAATAATCATCCAAGCAAACAACACCATTAAAAAATCTGGAGTGGCTATATTAATATCAGACAACACCAACTTTAGACTCAGAAAAGTTGTAAGGGACAAAGATGGACAGTTTGAATTAATCAAGGGATATGTGCAACTGGAAGAAACCACATTACTAAACATATATGTACCAATTGAGAGATCAGGAAAGTTTTCTGATACAATTATTGACAAATTTGAAAGATGATATCAACAATAACACATTAATTGTGTTTTCCCAACTTTAAACTGTATTACAAAGCAATAGTTATCAAAACAGCATGGTATTGGAATAAAGACAGACCCTCATATCTGTGGAATAGGCTTGAGTACTCAAAGAATGCCCCCCTAGACATACAATCATCTAATTTTTTATAAAGGAGCAATAAATCTTAAATGGAGCAGGGAAAACCTCTTCAACAAGTGGTGTTGGCACAACTAGTTAGACACTTGCAACAAAGCAAACTTAGACCCCCAGCTAACAACATGTACGAATGTAAAATCCAATTGGATTGTAGACCTTGATATCAGATCTGAAACCATAAGTTATATAGAACAACACATAGGTAAAACACTCCATGACATTGAGACTAGAGGTATCTTTAAGGAGTAACAACACTCTCCAAACAAGTGGAAGCAGAGATAAACAGATGTGAATATATTAAGCTGAATGTGAATATATTAAGTCTCTGCACCTCAAAGGAAATAGTGCTCAGGATTCTCGAACTACCCGCTGAGAGGGAGAGACTATTCACCCAATACCCATCTGATAAAGGGCTAATATTCGAATTATACAAGGCACTGACAGAACTTTCTAAACCCAATATCTAAAAAAATCTAAACCCATCTAAAAATGAGGAGAAGAAATGAACAGACACTTTGCCAAAGAAAAAATACAAATCACTAAAAGGTACATAAAAAATGCTCCACATCACTAATATTCAGGGGGATGCAAATTAAAACAACTATGAGGTACCATCTCATGCTACAGAGATTGGTTCACATCAAAAAGGATGAGAACAAACAGTGCTTTCGGGAGAGAAAGAAACTCTTTTTCACTGCTGGTGGGAATGCCATGTACTCCAACCTTTGTGAAAGGCAATATGAAGATTCTTCCAAGATCTGAAAATTGAGCTTCCATAAGATTCATCTATACCACTCCTCCCTAGGAACCCTAGAGAAGTTCCTATACCCTAAGAACACAAAAATACAATACAAAAATCCCTTCCGCTTACCTATTTTCATTGCAGCACTATTTACAATAGCCACTCTAACCAAGATGCCCTTCAACAGTTGAATGATTAAAGGAACTGTGGTACATATACAATGGAATATTATGCAGCCATTGGGGAGATGAAGTCATAAAATTTTCCTATACATGAATGTACATGGAATCTATTATGCTGAGTAAAATAAGTCAGAGAAAGATAAATATATGTAGAATAGTCTCCCTCATCTATAGGTTTTAAGAAAAATAAAAGACATTTTAAAATAATTCTCAGAGACAAAGAGAGGAGGGCTAGAATATCCAGCTTTTGACATGAAGCTCACCACAAAGAGTGTGAGTGTAGTTAGAGAAATAACTACACTAAGAACTATCATAACAATGTGAATGATTGATGGATGTAGAAAGCCTGTCTAGAGTACAGCGGGGGTGGGGTGGGAAGGAAGTAGATTTGGGACATTGGTGATGGGAATGTTGCACTGGTGAAGGGGGGTGTTCTTTATATGACTGAAACCCAACTAAATCATATTTGTAGGCAAGGTGTTTAAATAAGGATATTTAAAAAATAACATATGACATCTTTGTTTATTGAAAGACAGTACAACAGAGAAGCTATGGAAATAATCCAAATGTCTAATTACAGATCAAAAGATGATAAACTTTTACTACAAGCCCACATGAAAAATTATGTAGTTTCTTAGTTATGAGAAAATTATGCAACCTGTTGCTACATGAGTGCAACAAGAAGGATCTGTGCTGAGTTAAGCAAGTCAGAAGAATATTGATTGATTCAAATGATATCTCACACATAGGATATAAATATACACAATTAGGGCATGACATATGGCCAAAGAACTGGAGAATTGATCACTGAGTTTATAATGGAATGTGCTTGAACAGGTGGGCCTTTGAGACTTTGAAGTGGGGAAACACTCTGGTGGTAGGTGACATGTTAGAATTTAAGAATGAAAATATCACTGCTACTATTGTAACACAATATCACAATGAATGTGTAAAAAAGCCAGGAGTGATTTCTGAGCACATAGCCAGGAGTAACCCCTGATCATCATCGGGTGTGGCCCCCCAAAAAAAGAAAGAAAAAGAAAGAAAACTATAAAATAGTTTACCTTACTAAGATATTGCCTAGAATTCTCTGAGATCTTTCAAAAGACTTTTGCAATGTTTTGAACTTAGGTAAAATATTAGAAATGTATTCCCAGATCATCTTATCTAAAGTAAAATAGATTAATTACTCTTTGTTTCTCTTTAATTAAAAATATTAAATTTGGGGAACCGGAGCAATGGTGCAAGCAGTAAAATGTCTGCCATGGGATGGACCGGGATTTGTAACCCCAATGTCTTATATAGTCTTCAAGCTAGGAACGAATTCTGAGATTATAGCCAGGAGTAACCCCTGAAAGTAACTGGGGTGTGGCAGAAAAACAAACAAAAATTAAATTTGGGGAGCCATGTAATAACTGAGGGTCATTTTATGCATTATGTGTCTCAGAAGTATGAGCCTAAATATAATGTGCTCAGGTTCTGATGACTTAATAATACTTAAAATCAGAGGAGAGGGACCGACTGGAGCCAAATCTAAAAGTACTATTTTTTGAGAAGTTTTTGGGTGTTCTGGTTGGCATATGGTCAATGCCAGGGTCAAATATGAATACTTTTGTAGTTATCAATTAAAATTATTTTGAATAAAATTATTTTGATGAAATTTTATGTAGCCGTTAAAAAATGAAGTCATGAAATTTGATTATATATGGATGAATATGGAAATTATTATGCTGAGTGAAATAAGTTAGAGTAAAGGAATAGACTTAGTATAATCTCTCTCATGTGTATAAAATACCACAAGTGATAGTATGTTAATATCTATAGACAAAAGAGCAGGGGTCTCAAACTCAATTTACCTGGAGGCCGCAGGAGGCAAAGTCGGGGTGATGCAGGACCGCATAAAGGAGTTCACAAAAAAAGAGTCCTCAAACATCATTATTAACAGTTTTAATTATTTCTTCTGAACACATGAATAGAACATTGAGTGAAGATCATGAACAGTTCTTCTGAACATGGCATCTTTTGACTATTCCTTGCTGCCAGAGACTTGACAGTGTTTCTTCTCACAAATCTGAACCTCATTTGGCTTCAGAGAGGAAGTAGTTGAGACCCTCAGTATGGCTTGAAGATGATCATCATTAAGTCAAGACCTGTACTTTGACTTATTGAAGTTCAATGTGGAGAATAACTTTTCACACAAATATGTGTTCCCAAAAAGGCACATGGTGCACTTGAACATTCAGGAAGGCTCAAGAAAGCTGGAGGGGGGGGGGGTGGGGCAATTCTCTCAAAAATTCCCATGCATGTCTGCTTTTCCACTAATCTCCCTGAACTTGGCTTTGAGATCAGAGTTGCATTGCAGGTCAATGAGGAACAAATTACCTGGGTAGGGGTTAATGTAGGGGTGGGAGGGAAATGGGAGAAAATAGTGGCAAGAGGGGTGCACTGGTGAAGGTTGATATTCATTCTGCATCAAACCCTACAATGAACAATTTTGTAATCATGATGCTTAAATTTTAAAAATTGTAGTTTGAAAAAATATGTGCTGATTTTGGTTTTTAATAATCTCTGCTTCTTTGTATTTGATACATATCAAATATAAAGAAAAAAGCAAATTATCTCAAAACTACTCACTCCAAATCCTTGATAATCGAGCTATATTATTAATTAACAGTCCATGATAAATTTTTCTTTCCCATACTAGATTGCAAGTGTCCATTTTATCTAGACATCACAGAACACTATTTAGTAATAACAAATGACATTTTCTTGCTTCTATGTTAATTTGAATAGACCTAAATTTGCAATTTGTTAAGAAAAATAAGAAGTCACAGTTTCACTTAATTTTAGTTAAATGCCAAAATATTATAGCCATAATACTTGAGAGAGAACATATCTAAATATAACTTTACTAACAATAGTTTGAATAATTCAGAGGACATTAATTTTGAGGAACTGAGTTAATTTGATAATAAAAGGGGATCTGTTAGAAGTAAATAGAATTTGTCACATGTTTATTCAATTTATAACACACACAAAACATTGATAAATTGCAATCTAGAAAAATAGTACCATAAGAGTTATACGTGTAGTTTTATAATTAGGAAATGATTATCAAACTGTTATAATCTTTCTGACCTACTTTGCCCTCTATTCCCCTCCCCTATAATAATCTTTATGACAGGAATGATAACGCATTTAATGTTAGAATACTAATTTTAAAAAAGGTTTTTAATGACATTCATAATAATTTTGAATCTGTTACCATGACTAAATGACTCTATCATTTATCTTTTTGTAGTTAACACACTATACATACTGGAACATAAAAGCCCTTACTATATAGTTAAATTTAAGAGTACAATTATAGTCAAAGTCACATATATGTTATCATCAAAGATTCTTATATGCTTCTGCTATGACATTATCCAACTTTTTCAAAAAAATTAAAGACAAAGCATACCTACCACTTTCTATGTAAACATACTACAAACTATCAAATTAAGTATAACTTAAAAACATATATATTAACCTATATTTAATTTAGAAAGATACATATAGCATTCTGACATATTAATGCACCTCATTAAAATAATGCAATAATAGCAATTTTATAGCAAAGAATGTGGCTCAGCAGTAGAGCACTTGCCTTACGTATGTATGATTCTTCATTTAATATCTGACATTGAAAATAAAAGCATGTCTGAGGAGGTAGCTCAAAGAAAATCAAATTGTTCTCTATATGCATAGCTCTCTATTTGATCCTCAATACCACATGGTACCAATTGAGCACCCTAACTTCTAGTACCTCAAACATAAAGTGAAGATAGATCCAAGTACTATTGGGTATTACACCAAACTGAAAAAAGAAATCACATAAATAAGATGTATTTTAATGAAAGTTTAATTGAATTTTAAGGAGAAAGCTTTAAAACTATATTGTATAAGTTAAAATTTAGTCTATTTTTATAGTAGATATTTTAAATCATCTACTGAAAATAATTAAGTCTTGATAGTTTATGGGAATAAATATGATACACAACATCTTCATGTAATTTTTCAGAGATGTCTTCAGTTATCTAAATGTCATCATTACAGTAAACCTGGAAAAATCTGTTTAAAATTTCCTTAAAAATCTGAAGAACCGGAATCTAGCAGGAGGAGGTCGGGCGGGCCCCTGCCATGCCGGAGGCCTGCTTGACCAGGCCTAGTGGGGGTTCGGGACTTGGGTAACCCCAGCACCCCTCTACTGCCTTGCTCCAGATCTCCAGGGCTTTCCCGGGTCACATGCCTGGGCAAGCCGGTGAGTTGGGTCCCTTGGTGGAGCTTGAAGGTACCCTAGGCCTTTGCCCACTATCCATTCAGCTCCTTAGGGAGGGTCTGGGTGGGGCTCTGAACTTCTGGTCTCCCAGTTTCTTGAAGGATCTCTCCTTTCTTGGAGCCGGGAATCTAGCAGGAGGAGGTTGGGTGGGCCCCTGCCATGCCAGGGCTTTCCCGGGTCACATGCCTGGGCAAGCCGGTGAGTTGGGTCCCTTGGTGGAGATTGAAGGTACCCTAGGCCTTCCCCCATTATCATATTTTGAAGTCACTGGTAATCTCTCTCCAGTCAATATTTTCAGAATCGCGCGGGGGCGGTAGCACATGAAACATTAATAGTACTCATACAAGAATCATTAATAGTACTCACTATTATTGAATTATATTTTTACGTATGCAGAATGTCTATTTTGTACTCTGCCCTTTTGCATACCCCTTCATAAGTTCATATTTCTCTTTAACTTCTTTAATCATCTTTTATCATCATTACTCCTCATTTACCCTTTCTAACCTAAGTACTGTAGAGTCCTAAGACACAGACCAAAGTGGTGTCCTGTAGTTAACACCCACCCAACTATTTTAAAAGGCATAAAAGTGACACATATGTTTTCAACATTGTATGGGTGTTTTCTTTGATGTCTATAAACTTTTGCTGAATATTTTCTTATACAGTGACGATCCCTCCCCCATGTTTTTTATCTTCTCTTTATGAACTGCTCAACATGGAATTTGGTGTGAAAGAATCCCTCAGTTTAGTACTTATGTTTGAATCAGGTCTATGGGTCTTGTTGTAAATATTCTTATGCCCCCATATATCTGATAGCACCACGTGGCTTTATTTCTTGTTTGCTTAGGCACACTAAAATGGGAAAATACTATATATTCCAATAGGTTCTTATCTAATAGAGATGGGAACAGACAAATCTTGTAGTGCAATGAGACCTTACACCCTGAACACTGACATAAAGACCAGGCACAGGCCTCAGAAGAATGGGCATTCTCCATTCACCCCTTGATCTACAGAAGATATTTACAAAACATACAAGGTTGTATATAACATTACCTGGTGGCATTCCTGTACCAGGGAAGACCCTACAAATACTCAAAAGAAACACACCTTAACAACAAGACAACAAGAAGACAACAAGAACAATGACCTGCTTACTGGACAGGGCTTGCTGTATTGCCCCTTAATTGTGAGGTTTGTCTATAACATCACCTGGAAGTAATCCTCTACCACGGTAGACCCTACCACTGCTCAGACATCGTCCTGCTCAAAAGAGACTTCCCTTAACACTGAGAAGACTTAACAACAACAACCTGCTTACAGGAAAGGCCCTCCTGCATTGCCCTTTCATGGTGAGGTGAAACGAGAAGACACTCCACATCATGACTTCAATGTAGGACATGCAGATTCCAGAATCTTCAATACAGAAACACGATACCAACAACAGAGACTGTGAAAAGTGTGTTGGCACTATGATCGGACGATAACTTGCCTGAGGCCTAGAGCTGGTCTTATGCCAGGAAACTTCAGGGGTAGGATCTCTTTGTATTTAGGCCAAGGTTATTCCTTTCCATGCCTCTCATATTTTGGTGGGTCTATGCAAACAACAATTGCCACTAACAATGTTTTTACTGTGCTCCTTTGACACTAATCCTTAAAACACACCCACTTAAAATTTGAGGTTAACTTAAGCTAATATTCATGTACATGGAAATGTTAAAAATACTATGCCTCTAATGTTAAAGGAGTTACGTAAGTTTGATGGCTTTAGATTGCCTTGTGTGCTGTTAAGAAATATTATAATGTGCTACAATCTGGGGACTCGGACAAAATAATCGCACATGGATTCTGTTTTATTTTATCTTAATGTTCTTTGGCTGAAAGTTCAAAATTAAGATATCAGCATGGGGACTTCTTCTGAGAATTATGTTATGGGTGATTGTCATTCCACTGTAACTTTACCTTGTCCTCTTTCTCTGCAACTTTTGTTCTCATAATTCAAAATAAAAAAATTAAAAAAAAAAAAAAAGAAGAGGGGATTATACAGGATGCTTATACAGCAGTGGCCCTTCAAAATTTCTCTAGTTTTAAATAAAAGACAAAGAGTTTGGTAAGTTTTTATTATTTCTCTTTATGTGATCCAAACTTTAAAATCAGACTTGAAAATATATCTGTTAATAGGGCAGTTTGGAGGTGTAGTATGGGATAGACTCTGGGAACATTGTTGGAGAGAAGTTGACAGTGGAGGTGAAATCGATGCTGAAATACTTAATGTCTAAATTTAAACTATAAAAAAACTCTGTAAATCATAATGCTTTAAATAAAAATATTTAAATAAAAGAAAAAATGGTGCCACTTTTCCTTTTTGGGGGGTCAATGGGGCACATCTGTCTGTATTCAGGGCTTAATCCTAACTTCATGCTCTAGCAAGGCTTAGGTGACCACAGGAGGTAGTAGAGATTGAACTGGGTTGATTGTGTACAAGACAAATCTCTATATTGAATGTTTACTCTTTAGGCATAGCTAATAAACACAGGTATAACATAGATTATATCAATCTTCCAAATCATACATACTTTATTGAGGAAAACAGGTAATTATGTGTTATAATATAATGGCATTTTTATGTTCAAGGGAGAGAAGGATATGTTAAATAAGTAGGGATCTAAGACAAAAATCTCAAGGATCAGTATGTACAACCTAGAAATTACCTATAGAGGTGTGTAACAGGGACTCAGCAGGGAAGAAATAATTCCTGCAGAATTAAAAGCCTGCTCAAGGTTAAATAGTAAGAATAAATGCAGTTCATTATTAATAGTAGCTGAAGTAATCATGTGATTGAGCGATAGAGAGAATGGAGAAAGATGTCAGAAATAAAATGGGAGAAAGATCATGAAGGGACTTTAACAATGTTAAATGTTTACCCTTTTTGAAAATGGACTTTAGATACTGCGTGCAAGACTGGACTGGGGCTTAAGAATATCATTTTGTCTATCATTAATAATAGTTTGAGAGGAACAAAGCAATTTGTTCACCCTGAAGACTGGGGCTTTTCTTAAGCTTTTAGAGAAATTATAGTGGGATTTTATATGGTAGCCAAGACAAAAAAAATAGCAGAAATAAATGAGAGAAAGATTAAAGAACTATGTATATTATTTGAAAAAGTTTCAACTCTACCAAATATTAGATGCATAGGTAATAATATTATTCCTGAAGAAAACGAGAAGTCATAAATGCTATCCACATCTAAAATTAAGTTATTGAGTTTTTAGCTACATTTGAAGAGATACCCAAAGAAAGTGCTAATAATCGCAAATTTGAAGCATTTTATGGATTTCAAAATAGAAAAGAATGTGTAGTCTCTTAGATACCGATATTTTTAAGTTGCTGCCATATTTTTATAAAGCATGGTTTGGAAAGAGGAAATTTTTTACCTTTATTTAATATTTGAGTTATCTGAAATTAAGTTTAAGAAATCACACTAAAAAATAAAAAAAAGAAATTACACTAATATAATGTATATGGTTTATCTAGCTGACAGAATCACGAATTACCATGATAGTTATCACTATGAGTAAATAAGAGAAAAAGACTGTGCATTTGATTATTGTACTAACCATTCTTGGAAAATATCGTCTTAGCTGTGCATCATCAACATAGAAAACATAAATTAAATAAGTATCATTTAATAAAGCCACAAATTTAAAAAAGGAAAACAAAGAAAATGTATTTAATTGGTCAAAATATAGAGCCAGAGACCTAATTACTTTGAAAGGATTTCTTACACTTACTTAATAGTGAAGTCTTTTTAGTTTTTGTATTTAGAAATTATTATCAAAAAAGCAAATTAAATAACTTTTATAAACTTTAAAAATATAAAAATATTTACTAATTTTTATCACTATATATATTATAAAAGGCTGATTTTATATTGTTTACTTTATATATTTTATGTTGTTCCTTTCTAATAGTTTTAATAAGAAACAAAACTTTTCAACAGTTAGTAATACGTTTTATACCCTATTCTTTATTTTTTTTTTATTTTTTATTTTTTGGTTTTTGGGCCACACCCTGTGACGCTCAGGGGTTACTCCTGGCTATGCGCTCAGAAGTTGCTCCTGGCTTCTTGGGGGACCATATGGGACGCCGGGGGATCGAACCGCGGTCCATCCTAGGCTAGCGCAGGCAAGGCAGGCACCTTACCTCCAGCGCCACCGCCCGGCCCCCTATTCTTTATTTTTAAAATATATTTATAAATGTTTAGATATTCTTTAAAAGTTCACAGTTTTAAAGATAACATTTTATGTGTTATCCATTTCCATTTTGTTATATGTACTATATGTTCTAATCCTAATTTATTATAGATAGCTCAGTTTATCTTTTTACATGATACAAGTATCATGTGTTCTTAGACATGGAATTACTTGATTAAAATTTATGCCTAACGGATGTTTAAGATCACTTGGTTATTTATTAGGATTCCTGCTGGGAAATCACATTCCAGAACCTAAGTTAAATGGAGCATTTATACTACCTCACTCTTGTAATGTTGTTTTTATTTTTTAAAAGTGCCTTATAACCAATGTTTATTTAAAGTAGTCATCATGGTGTTTTTATCCTGCTCAAATGGTACATTTCCCCTAAATTTTGCTTTAAGTGCAGATTGAAAGGACAGCTTTCTACAATGGCAATGTTCAGCTCTATTTGGACACCTCCAACCCATTGCTTTTGTATAAACTAATAGGCTTTACTCTTCATGTCATTGAAAGGCAGTGTCAATTACGATAAAGCATAAATCTCACACCTAGTGATACATTTAAAGGCAATTCATTTGTCTTTTTGATCTTGTAAATACTTTGGCAGTTCCCCATGCCTGGCACAAAATAACATAATAGTTACATTGAAGTCATTCATTGTACGATACATATCAGAGAAGCTACATTAATGCTTACTATTCTATGTGCTACATATTCTCATGGTATTTTTGCAGAGGTTAATGTTCATGCATAGTAGATATAGTTGTTGGACAGTCAATAACAGACTCATAGGAGCCATTATAACTCTTAAAATCTCAGTGTCTATAATTATGACCATCTTACTTTTACTCTAATTAGATAAAGTTCTTTTATTTTGTAATATTATTTAAACATATATAAATTTGGGGGCTGGAAATATAGTTCAAAGTGCTAAACATATGCTTTGTATGCAAGATATCTGGTTACATCTCTGGCTATATGTGGTACCCTAAGCTCTGTCAGGGGAATAACTAAGCACTTATTGAGCATAGAGCAGGATGGAGACTGAGTCTCTACGGCTGTGGGCTACCCTTCAGTCAAGCAGGAAAATTGTGATAAAATTAGTCTTATACCTGTAGAATTTTGCTTTACATTATATATCATTCAATACCTATTTATATAACTATCATTATTTGTGCTTTGACTTTGTTGTGGGTCCCTATTGTCAACCGACTCTTGACAGTAGAAAAGATAATATCTGCTTTTTACATATAAAACATTTCACAATGCAAATGTTTCAGCTATTCAGCAATAGTAAGTTATTGTGAGGCAGACAATGTTATTCCCTAGATCTAACACCTTACAACATAAGTACAGAGGCTTTCTTTTCAAGAAAAATTCTCACTTGCAATTCATGTTTAGTCTGTTTTTCCTATCTTATCCCTAACAGCTGGGCTATATCTACTTCCAGAGAAATGTGTTATATTTGTTTAATACTAATAGCTAAAAAGAACATTGAAACCTGAAAATAGCTTTTTATTTAATTTTTTTAAAAAGCTGCCAAAGAATTTTTAAAATGGTCATTGAATCGTTAATCATAAATTTAACCATTAGCAAAGATTAAAATACTTTAAGGTTTATTTAACAAAAATGCAAAGAAAATAACCAAATATATTTTCTTTTGTTTTAATCATAACTTTTGCTTCAATCATAATTTGTGTAAGGAAGCTTCTGATTCAGGACCACTTTGCTTTATGAAGAGCTCATACTTATTACTTGGTTTCTGAGACCAGTGTAGGATAACAGAACTTCCATTCTTCCTAAGACCTTGTCAGTTTCACTTGCCAAAAAAGACTTCAACCTTGTCAAATCACATGCTTTGAGTTTTACTTGCTTAGTCAGGATGGTTTTCATGATATACTTATTCTTCAAAAGCCGCACAATTTTTTTTCTCAAACAAATGGACTATTGGCCAATGGTGGCATTACTCACTGAATTATTTGTCAGACCAGATGTATTGATGTTCAGCCTCTACCTATGAGGCAATGTCTCAGGACACTGAGTCACAAGGGAGTGGTGAACAATTTAAACTAATTGCAAACCTGCAGATGTTAGCAAGGGAGGTCTCATTCACTAGATTATTCTGTTTATTCCTCTTCTTTTAAATTATGTAAACTTTTGAAGACGTATCTTACAATTAATTTTTAAATCTTGTAACTTTTAATACAAATATTTCACATATCAAGAATCATCATAGAATGCTCTGTTACACTGCCTAATGCCAATAACAGTAAATATCTTTGCAAGTCTTGGCTTTTTTTTAAGTATGTTAAAGGTAGTGTGTAATAAAAACTATTACTCCACTTAGTGACTCATTACTGAGCATGAGTTTATGTGAAAATATTTTTTTACTCTAACCCAGTCTTAGCTATTTATGGTAAGTAAACAAAATTTCGTAAATTAGGTTAAATGGTAAGAATCCAGTAGATTATTTGGTTTCTCATGCCAACGGTGAATATTCAAATGATGGCATAGACTATAAAACAATACAACTTACTTTATCTTACTCAGTTATGTGCAAAATGTTTAGAGTGATAATAATCAAATTTTATTTGATTCCCTTAAATTAAAAGTAACTTGAATGAATTCAATTATAAATATTAATATATTTTATAGCCAGAAAACTATCTATGAGCAATTAGATATATGTATATGCATAGCTCCTATAAATAGCAATTTTTAAAGAAAACT